>NC_056732.1:1200482211-1200654711 GCF_019279795.1 Protopterus annectens
TCTGGTTAAATGGAAAAGAAAGAAAAGAGAAAGCACACGTTTCTAATATGTTTGATTTCACAATGCTTGTGGGTATACAATATTTTTTGTTGTTCCATTGTCTGTGCAGATATAGAGATTGTCTGGTTTGCCAACTCTAGAACATGCAACATATAATTGTCCATGTGAGAAGCAATCTGAGTGTAGATCTAAACTGCACAATTCTAAAGATTGGCCCTGAGCTTTTTTGATGGTGATTGCAAATGCCAATCGAATTGGGAATTGCAGTCTCTTAAATTGAAATGGCATATCCATTGGAATCATAGGAATGCAAGCAATGAGGACATCTTCAACTTTGAAAGGTCCTGTCAAGATTGTTGCTTCTATGATGTTGCTTATTAATTTTTTTACTGCAAGCCACGTGCTGTTGCAAACTTTTGGCTGGTTGATATTTTGCAACATGATAATTGGCATGCAGATTTTCAATTGCAGTACGTGCGGTGGCATCCCTGGCAGATCGAGTGAATTCAAAAATTCTGTTGGATAATTAACTGCTTCATCTGCTTCCACAACAGTGTCAACTGACTTGTATGTGCCTGCCTCACTTTGAATGTTAGACTGAATAATATTGTTAAGTACGTAGACGTCTTTGTTCTTGGCCGCAAGAATAGCTTGTTCAGTCAGCCAGTCGTGATTCTTATAATTGGTTTGAATATTGGGAAATACTTTTTCAACCAATTCTTCTTTTGATGTCACTAAATTGCAGAAGTTATGAGGCAATGAAATTCGCCCTGAGGTCAGATCAACCGGCACCTTTCCATTCCCAATTTCCAGCAATTGATGTGAGAATATCTCAGCTGATTGATTGTTTTGCAGCTGGACATGCATATTTGTAGTTAATTTTAATGTCTTTATGTGTCACCACAAAGTAGAGTATTTCAGGCAAGCATTTATTTCATCCGCTGGTGTCGATCGAGGAGAACGAAGCAGATCTGAAGCTGCAGAACGCGATCGCCGTGCTCGCAACCATGCATCCTCAAGTCTGGCTGCATGTCGCTCTGCTGCTTCCTCTGCACATATTTGAGACATTCTTTGTCTGTTTTGCTCGTTCACTGATGCCCATTCTTCCTCAGTTTGATTTGCAATTACTCATTGCACTGCTTCCGCTACGCGAGTACGATGACCTAAGTTTGATCTTCTGCAAGGCATTATTTGGATGAACTAAAGCAGATTGATTGCACTGAAAAAGAAGTAAGAAAGTTATAACAAAAACATATAAAATTGCATATTTGTATACAAATATATAGAATCCATAGTAGGTATATAAAAGCACGCACGTATTCAAATGCAATGTGTGACATCTATATAATAGTAGGTATATAAAAACATGCGCGTATTCAAATGCAACATTGTGTGAAAATTTCAAAGCAATCGGTGAAGAACTTTCGGAGATTTAAGATTTTGAACAAACGAACATTTACATTTTTATTTTTATATATATATATATATATATATATATATATATATATATATGTATATACACAGACATAGCTATAGCGATATATGTATATATATATATATATATATATATATATATATATATATATATATATATATATATATATATATATATATATACATGTCTGAACAACCTTTGTGACACAGAAGGTTTCCAAAGGAACTGATGTGTACACAAAACAGTGGCATCTCTTGTTTTATAGCATTTAAATCTTAATCCGTTCACCAGAGAAGGGATGGTTGTTGTGTATGTGGAGCTTGGAGTGGGGAATGATGGCTAATGTATTCTACCCTGGGGATTGTGGAGTTTGGGTGGGGGAATGATGGGTATTGACTTACACCCCAGTGACCACTTCTGTGTCACTGCTCGACAGTGGCACAGGAAAATAACATACCCAACTGTAGTCGTTCTTGACTGTGTATTCTTTACCATTCCTAACTATGTAATACTTTGTAGACACCAGTCACCACAGATGGCTACCATAGTGTGCAGCATGTTAAAAGACATTACACATGTGTATGCCTGGCTACAGGGTTGTCACACACACAAACATGCACACACTTGTCAGTATTGTGCATACAAGTCTTGCCTATGTAATGGTAACTAGTACAGTGGTATGCATTTGGGGTATGTGCCACAGAACACATACAATCACACTTACTCTGATTCCACTTCTGAGCTGGGTGACATCACAGTACTGATTACTTGCAGTGGGGCGGGGGGACGGGGGAAAAGAAATATTTAGCAGTTGACAAGGATAAAGGCCAGTGAAAAAGGTGGTATCTCTTTGGAATGCAGCAAAACCCACTGTCATGACAGGATGCAGACACAAATACACAATCAGGCTCAACCATTTGCTGACACATGCACACACAAACACACTCAGCCATTTGTTGGCACACAGACTCAGGCATTTGCTGACACACACACAATCCCACACACAGTTGCTAGTTGTGGGATCAGAACTTCTGCTTATCTACCGATCACTATTTTAGTAGTGCGCAGTTACAAGATGTGCCACAGAGATTACACATTCCAAGGTAGTCAGAATGCCCTTCTAAGATTGAGGACAACAACAGAGATACTGACAGTCACAATGTACATAGCTGTAAACCTGTGTGTTTAAAGTAGGTGTCTATTACAACCTGTATGCACAAACAAGACACAACATCTGCAGGTAGTACATAGGTAGGCCTGAGAGGTATAGTTGTAGCACAACAGGAACCTGAACTGGAGTATGGCCATCTGTGGAATGGACATCTACTATCACTATACAGGGTTACAGTGGTCATGCTCATACACATAGAATCACAGAACTTGTTTGGATGCATTGACTCCAATTACACAAGGTGACAGTGGGCATGCTCATACACTTAGCAGCACAGGGCCGTTTGGGATGCACTATGACTACAACTACACAAGGTTATACTGGCCATGCTCATACACAGTAACAAAGGGCTTGTTTGGATGCACTGACTCAAATTACACAAGGTGGCAGTGGGTACACTCATACACTTAGTGGCACAGGTCTGTTTGGGATGCACTCCGATTCTAACCACAGAAGCCACAGTGTGCATACACATACACTTACATCTACAGAACATGTTGTAATGGACTCCTATTGTAAACACACAGGTTTACAACTATGCACATTTTACCTGTCAGTTTATATGCACACTATACTGGTTTAATACCAGATACCTGTATGTGGCCCGTAAATTATATATCTGTGTCTGTGCTGTCTGATACACATGCATACATGTACATGAAGTACTGACATATATATGTTAAGTATACACAATCATGCACATGTGGACGTGACAGACAATAGGTTAACTGGGACATACAGATAGATGCTACCTACAGCATGTGTCACACACCTTGCTGCGCTGAAAGACATACATTGATAGCAGGTTGTGGACAGTGGCATTATACTTGGAACAGTGGCATGTGCAAGCATAATGTGTGAGCCATATTGTGTAATGGTACTGAGGGGCAGGTGTCAAGATGACCTCTCCCAGCTGTGTTAGTAGTTGTCATTATTAGCAGGACTGCTACACTAAGTATATCTCACATTGGTTATATACACAATGTCTGCTGCTGTCCATCACCTTACATGTGGCATTTGCTACCAAGCACATTACTGCCACTCACAGTGATGTCATGGTACAAATGGCAACTGCTAGACCAAAAGAATGAGCCAATGTCCTGCTGTTATTATGAGGTTGTACAGTGTCTGTCATTCTGGGCTGTCATGACTGAATGACAAGCCCTCAACACAAAGCACATGCATTCATGTTTCAAGTGAGTGTGGATAATACCTAGGTCACATTTACCCATATAGTAGCATTCCAAGGGAAATATCCTACACACAGAAGTAACACCCTGACACCTAAAAGACAATTGCATTGGATGCTTATGCTAACCAGTGCTGGATGTGTGGCTTTTGTAATCCATTTGCTCAATGTAGAACCTACAATGGGGAATAATGACATCTGTGCAGTGAGGAACACCTGCATGAAGGCTCTGTAGTGCACAATTGCACTACCACCATATAATTCAGATCTAGACATGTGGGCCATAGCACTGGTATGGACCATTCCAGGTGGTGGTGTCCACATATTCATAAAGGCTACTCACATGTAAAGACCACTAATCCGATATAACTCATCACAGATGAGTCAGGTACAGGTGACAGTGGCAAACACTGCATTCTAGGTTGTATCCTCATATACATCCACCACCTTGTTCCCAGACTACCAACACACATCCATATGTGGTATGACATAGTATGGTAGACCACAAAATAACCTTCGATTGGTGGACTGTACCTAGGCCTACATCAACTGTGCAAAGTACCCATGTACAGACACAGCTGCATAATGTGTTACACAATGCAATAATACCACTGTTTGTAACTAGCTCAGTTGTACATATACCAGGGTCCCTCGGATGTTGTCAACATTAACACAGTCGACTGTTGCTGTAGACCAGTAAACAACACCCTCATGGTTGGATATGACATAACTGTACCAGCCCTGGATATGTACACCCCACACTCATACAACATAAATGACATTACCATAGCTTTCGTTATCCTTTCTACATACATGTGGCTACAGTCATTACACACATGCACATGGCAGATAGCATGCTAACTGTACATAAGGTTTCATATCTATGTTAACAGAGGTTATATTCCCTCTCTACTGGTCACTCATGACACCTGTCATATCATACAACAACCCATGTGGCATGTATGCCATTAGACATGTCCACCTTATGCAATGCTTACACGCATACCTAAATGACAGGATCATAGGACCTACACAAGGCTTGTATTGACAGACTCAGGGAAATCCAGCTCTGCTCTGTATGTTCCTGAGTAATCACAGGTGATATGTTCATGACATGTACAGCCATGTGTGCCCACATCTCCTACATATACCCCATGTCAACAGTTGCAAGCCGTGCATGCTGTGTGCTGTCTGGACATTAGCCTTAGTACCACAATAGCCAGTACATGCTGGGGTGAGATGTTTACAACCCACAGACCTCACACATGCTTGAATGAGTGTACTGCCTAGCTCTAACAGAGCACATTGCCGGCAATCTTCCAGTAAACATGAGGTATGTGTGGCAAATATGATGTGCTCACTGCTGACCATTACAGTGCCCTGGCTTCACCTTGGCAATGTCAAGTAACAGTTTGTAGGAGCATGACATGGAATAATGCTGTGTGTGTGTTGCTGATATATGCTGTTGTCATATATGTACACTTGGCTACTCGGTGAAGGTGGTTGTGGCCTACCAGTGCATGAATACAACATCCATTATTGTGTAATGCTCGGCTATGTTGAATACATGGTGTGGGGAAGGTATGGAATGTATCCTCTTGACCTGCCAGTCCACTTACTGATGTAGACCACATATGTGTACATTTGATGTTTGTTTAGATTCCATGCATGTGCAGTGTCTGATGTTTGAAGGTGACTATTGTCTTAGTACATCATACTGTTGCAATACAGCCTTAACATTGCCAACTGTATATGGTGATATGCTCAAAGTACAGTAAGCTGTACATGAGGAATAGACAGATGTTTGGACATGACTACTAAGTGGTAGAGCTACTTTGCAGATGAATGATTACTGAGGACAGCTCACTAGTGTGTTACAACCATTCCTACAATAACCTCTGTAACTGCTATGGTCTGGTTTTGTTAATTGAAGTGAAAGACAGACAATGTAGAATACAGTAAGGGTGACACTGAAGGCAAACCTCTTGACACCTGTAACAGTAATACCTCCACTGTGCATATATTGTGCATATATCAGCACAGCTGGCAAAGGAAAGAGTCAGTACACATTGTAGCGAATACGATAGTGCTGTACTTCTGTAATACCTATCATGAGATGGGCAGGTATTTGATTCACAGTACTGGCATGTGTGGGTTTGTGTCCATATATATCACATATGGTTGGGAATACATCCCACATGTTTTTCACTCTCCTGAACACTGTTGTTTACATCAGTACAGAGTAAAGTGTAGAAAGAAAGGCATAGGCAGGTGGTTGAACCTCCGTGAATGACACAGTGTGTGTGTGTGTGTGTGTGTGTGTGTGTGTGTGTGTGTGTGTGTGTGTGTGTGTGTGGCTGTCTGTGTGTATGGCTGTCTGGTCCCTGGAGTGAGGCTGTATTTTACCATAGTGAAATGTTAATTCCCCTCCCCCCATCCACCCAATGCAATCTAGTATCCCTGTTGATATCATCAATCTTAGACAGGCATTCTAACCACCTGTTAACATGTACACCCTGGGGTGCGACTTGTTACATAGCCTATTAACAAACCCCCTCCCCACATACACTCACTGCACTGCAGTATCCCTGTCGATGTTGTAGTGAGCTAGATGAGAAGCTTCTCCTGCAATCTGCTCAAAAATATAATTCACTAAAGAGTTCATGATATTCATGGCTTTAGAAGATATTCCTCTATCAGGATGCACCTGCTTTAAAACCCTGTACACATAAATGGAATAGCTCTCTTTACAACCCACTTCTTTCCATCTTTCTTAGCCAGTTTCTTCACAACCTTATTTGAACCCTTCTTGATTAATGATCCAAGAGCATGATAGCTGTGTAGTAACATCATGTCCTCGATCTTAGGCCATTCCGATTACATGTACATGTGTAATCTCTGTGGCACGTCTTGTAATTGTGTAGTACTGTAATGATGATTTCCACATAGGCAGGGGTTCTCATCCAAACACTGGCAACTGTGTGTGTGTGTGTGTCAGAGTGTGTGTTACTGTGTCTGTGAATCCCTGAGTGTGTGGGTGTGTCTGTGTTTGCATCCTGTCATGGCAGTGGGTATTACTACTTCCCAATGAGAAGCCAATATTTCCACTGGCCTGTACCCTTGTCATCCACTATACCACTCTTTTACCACCTCCCTGCTCCAGGTAACTATACCGGTGATGTCACCCACTATGGATGTGATGGCTCTGAACACAGTAGCTTACTACACAACTATCATGCTTTTGGATCATTAGAACAGTAAACATAATTGAAACATGGGAGATTATAACTGTGATGTGGAAGCTACAAAGTGCATGCAGGTATTGTCATACAGACCTGTGAGTAGTCAACATGTACATATGGGACACTAACTGCAAACACTGACATCCCCCGGCACATGCAACTACACCTAAAATAGGAAGGCAGAACATCAAGATCAACATGCTGTTAGTGTTGTTACACGATACGTATGGTCAAACGTACAAAATGCATTCTAAAACTGTAATACATGGCATATCTGCTGCCTGTCAACACTACTCAACAATATTAATCTACAATTGTCTACCTAGTATGCTCACCCTGTGCATCAGACCATATGAGCATGTCCCTGCACCAATGGTGTGGATGACAGGGATATGGCACAGGCATCATCATATGCACAGGGTGATAATGTTTGCCAGATGCCTAGGCTGCGCCATTGGATGACATCATGTGTGTGTGTTAGGGCCTGTGATATCATTGAGCGTGTGTGGATGTTATGCGTGTGTGTGTTCAGGTGCCCTACATTGGTTTCTGGTGTGTGTGTGTGTGTGTGTGTGTGTGTGTGTGTGTGTGTGTGTGTGTATGTGTATGCATGCACACAGGTCTGGCATGTGGCTGGCCTACACAGCTGCAGACTGTACAAGGCAGATTTCACAGTTCATGGTGTCTGGCCATAGCCAAGTGACCTGCGCCTGGCAGGGGTTGCATGGGCACTACCAGGCAGAGGTCCAGATTGGGTACTGTCTGATGACACATGCCCACTGGAATCGTGTCCCTGTTGGGACCATCCAGGACCACATGCACATGGCCTGCTGTGCCCTGTTGTGGACTGCACAGCACCAGCTGCACTGCTGCTGCTACCACCACTATGGGAGAGGGCATGTGCAGTAGCATGTTCATGTAGACCTTCAACAAGTGATGTAGCTAACCTACGTTCACGTGCCCAAAGCCTCACTCCCACCAGATGTTCCAGCACAGACAGTCCATGCTCGAGGATTGACATGCCACAGTCAAGGATTCCCACCATGTCACCCAATCATCTATCCAAAACATCTGCAAGATGATGGTGAGCATTTGTAATTGCCTGGATGTTGTCAGTTAATGAATGGGCAGCAGACCTCTGAAGCTTCAGACCTTTTCTGTTGTGCTGTTCAGCACATGCCTGTGCCTCCATTACAGCCCAAAACATGCATCTGGTGACTCCAGCTGATGTTCTTTGTCTTGCAGTGGCATGTTGGCCAGTGGTCTTCCTATGAGCAGCACTGGGTACATGCCTGTGTGTGACATCACCAGTCAGTTGACTGGGATCATGGTGTGCAGGCACACCTTCCATAGTCTCCACACTTCCCTATCCCATGCTACCACCCACCAACTGTTCTTCCTCTATGGCAAGTGGTGATGGGGTATGCATGGGCAGGGGAACTGTGTACAAAGATGAGGGGGATACAGGTGGAATGGCAACCAATAGCACAGATGCAGCCCCTGAAAACCCTGCCTGTGCCTCAATCATACTTTCATCATCACTGCTAGAGTCTGCGGGGACACTAACATCAGGTGAACTGCAGGAGGGCAATGCACCTACATCAACACCTGTGAGGGGAAGACAAGAACTGTACATGACAAGTTATACCACACAGACACACATAGACACACACAGACACACACATACTCATGCTATGGCACTCAACGGCATGCAACATGCAGGTGATATAGCAGATGGCATTCAGCTTAGACAATTATAGTGGTAGTTATACATCCCCGAGTTGCACACAACAGCATGCATGTGTTACAGCAAATGGCATGCACCTTGCACAATTATAGTGGTGGTTAGCATACATACCTGTATTGCACCATTTGTGCTAATAGCTTATGTCCTATACCTGCAACACAATGCATGCACTATGCACTGTTGCACTGCACTGCCATGGTGTGTGCAACATACACCACATATTAACAAACCATTGCTAACCTTTGTACATCTGCCACTGATGCTTTGTGTTGGCCACTGCCCCTATGTGTGAGGACATGAGCAGAAGGGTATGTTGACTGAAAACTATGTTTACCTGAGCCCTAGCGTGCATATCTCCCCCAAAGCAGTGCATGTCTGTTCAACATTATTCCACCTACCCCTGAGCTGAGTCTACAGACATTGTGCATGTGGCTGTACACACATGTTTGACATGGCTTTCCCTACTTTGCAATGGTGCCACAGACCAGCACAGGTTTACAGTTCACCGGCCTAATATGTGGTGTATGACCTTGCCAATCACATTTAGTATGACATGTCTTCTGCTGACGTGTTGAATAACATGCATACATGTGTAACACAATGGTGTCCTTTCCAATCTACAGTATGGTAATGGTGTCTCAATTCAGGGATGTGTTATACTAACATGGGCTTTCAGCTGACGCAATGTTGTCTGTCCACCCAACAAATATGCAGTAACATACTGCACATTGAGCTGATGTGCATAGCCGTTGCAGGGCATCATGTGGCTTCACTATTGCTATACAGTGTGAGTTACTGACACAGTTCATAGCCATGACTGTGTTCACATACAATACATATCTAATGAGGAATGTGACCCACGTCACTGAGGTGTATACACACTAAACCCTAATGTGGAATGTGTGACACAGGTCACAGAAGGGTATACAGATGACACCCCTGCACATCTGCAACCATATTACTGATGCCTAGCAACCATGAGAAGCAGGCATGACAGTGATGTCTGACACCAGCAAGGGGAATGTACTGTATCTGTGGCCTGATGTGGTTGTAAGTGTATGTTGTGCAACACATGTATGTATTTGGATACTGTATAGGTAAATGCTTTCATGTAGTGACACACTCAAGATGTTCAAGACATGTTATGTGGTGGTTTCATGTTATGCCTACACAAGCTGTGCACAGGCATGTATGATGTTTAGTGTTTCACATCTGCAATATCACCATTACACAAAGGCCATAATTGTATTGTGTCGAGCCAATGTACAACGGGGTGTACACACATGTACATCACTTCTACGGTGTGTGTTGCTTAATGTCTCTGGTTATCCTCCATGGCCATGTGCACACATGTTCTGTCCAATGGTTGTGATGGCCATCTATTCCACATGTCAGTGTTATCCCATATGACATACAACCATAGATGTCATATGCTCCACTGAGGACAGGGTTATGCAGACAAAGGGTGTTATGTATGGGATGTGAGACATCATGTTTTGCAGGATAGTCGAGCAGTGTTGCAGTCAACCCACTACATGTCATGGATATTCAAAAACTGAAGAAAAACAAACTGCCAAAAAACAAACCAAAAGGTTCCGAACCAGCAGGTGTAAAACTCCAAAGGTTTATTAGAAAATGTAAAAGTAAAGCGCTTTTCGTCTCCCTTAGAAGGAAGTATTTTGGTATTAATGTATTGTTTTTTTGTAAGTATATGGCTTGTTAAACATTTTGCAATATACAGTGGCCTGACATGAAACTTAAATTTATGGTACTGGAGCAGGTTGCACAGGACCCTAGGGGAGGAGACTGGGAAACATTCCTGGAATATAGAGAACTTATATGGCAATTAAAATTAGACGCAGCTAGGTCCCCAGGTTTAAATGACAGTATTAGTATTTCAAGTGTGCTCAAACTACGTAAAGCGAAATTGTAGTGTTATATATGGTTATATATATATATATTATATATATTATTTTAGAATTTTATAGATAGAACATTAACATAATATGGTTGAAATAATGTTTTTTTAATAGTGAACAATGTGTTTGGAAGTATTTTGGTATTAATGTATTGTTTTTTTGTAAGTATATGGCTTGTTAAACATTTTGCAATGCAGAAATGTGGGGGAGGTTTTTAACATTCATTTTTTAAAGGAATTCAATTGAAGTAATTCTGACTGATTAATTAACTTAAATTGAAGCAATTAAAAAACACCATGTGACCAATGGTTATTGTATTTAAGGGCATTACTTTTTTATGTTTGTATCTTGATAAAGCCTGGTAGGAACCAGGCGAAAGCGCTTGAGATATTTGATGTTTTTTGGATTTTAAAGGTTATTAAAAGACTTCAAACTACAGTTTGCTGCAGCCTGTCGTTTCTCTGCTGTGGAATTTGCTGTTAGTGTTTGTATTAGTTTCTGAGAGACTTGTTAATGTTCCAAAGCATGGTGAGTGTCCGGTTTGGGAATGTAACCCTCAAGCACATACCACTCATCGTTGCGTGTGTGCACATATCCATGAGCACGTTGCTCACAGTGGCTTTTGCTTATGTCGCGTATGTGGAGTATATCCATTAATATTGTTGTGGACATGGGCCCTGTCTGTTCAGCAGAGGTCACCCCTGAGTATGTAGTATGCAAATGTGTACAGATGTGGTGTCCGTAGTTCAGCCGCATACTTTAACTGTCGGAGCTCAATAAACATTATGGCGTGTTAATGTTGTGATATGTAAAGCCATAGCTGTTGTGTAAGATACAACCTAAACGGGGTGTTGTACCCTTGAATGTGTGTATACGTCTGGAGTTCAGAGGTACAATGGGTGCCTAAGTACCAGCTACACACCCAGTACAGATAAGTGTGGCCACGTAGAAGGATATCCATGCCACAGTGGCAATATGGTAATCACAGGAGTGGGTGCGACATATGTGTGCACTACGAACATGTACAATGTGACATGTATGTAGGGGACTACCACCTATGTGATAGTCAGTGGGTGAATGATGTAATGCAAAGGGGATGTTCATGCACCTTGTGTCATGCAGCTTGAGGCCATGATATTGATATCAGGTATCCGTCACAGTGACACTCTTATGGATGGAGTCAGTATCAGCTGGTGGAGCAATCATGGTGCTTTGTATGCAGTGGTCTGTAAAGCTAGGCAGGGAAAGTCCCTCTGTGCTAGCCTGTACCTCAGGGAAGCATATACCGAACATGAGGGGCCCTATGACTGAGGACTGTGGTATGCCAAGTGTAACTGAAATACAGTAGGTACTATGGTATGCTACCCTCATTGTGTGTGTCCTGTCCATGAGCCACGTTGCATAAAATCCTGAGACATAGGGTACGATGTGCAATGAGAGGACAATGTAGGCTGTGTGGACCCCTGTAACATCATCAACTACCCTGGTAACTGTATGAAAGAAGTCCATCAGGTGTAGGAGCCATGCTCTGGCCCTAACAAGTCTAACCTGGGTGGCATCAAAGGACTGGAGCCCAACAATGTCTCTGTGAATGACGTCCATAATGATGTGCCCCATAGCCATGCAGAACAGTCCAGTCAGGTGTGTAGGGCAATAGTCCCACTCGTGCATTGTGGCGGCACCTGTGTGGAGTGCGATAACTGTTGCTGTGTGCCATTCAGGGGCCATAATGTCTGATACAATACTATTACTGAATATGGTGGCCTAGTGGGGAGACATGTCATTCAGAGGTTTGTGGACATCACAGCCTGGGATTTTGGAAGGTCACATGGGGCCAGTGTCCCAGGACATATAGAGTGCAGGTTAGTATTGCGTAGGTGTGACCGCAGGGACACCACAATGTTCCTGTATGGATTGTGGCCCTGTAGGGAGTGAGAGGGTGTAATGTTAGCATTGAATTCATCCCCCAGCATGTTGCCAACATCACCTGGTTCTGTAATGTTCCTGAGTAACTGTTGTATGTGAGAGCAGATGTGGGTATTGCCAATGACTACTGACATATCACCATAATGCCTTGTGGTACACCCCTGAATGTGTCGCAGTAATGTTTACGTAGCTAGTTTTGGAGTATGTGATGAGGGATCCCGTGGCCCTACCGTGGCTGACCAGTGAGCTACCTCACTCATGGGATTGTACACCACTGTGCAACAGCCTCCACCTGTTGTTGTAAATTATGTCCATGGAACTGGACCCCCAGAGTGGTGTCTGTTATCTGATGAGTACCATCATGGCTCTGTGTGGAATAGCATGATCCATGCAGTCGTGTACATGTTAATGAAGTGCACTGGGGTATGTTTCAGCATTTGTATGTGCATTGTCCATCTGCATGGGTGTCATGACGTTAACTACCGCTGTCATAAGATGTCTGTAGTAGGTGTTGTAGTACTCATGAACTGCGTATGCCGTGAAGGGTGTGGTGCCGGGATGTGGCTAACAAGGGTGATTAGCATATGTTCAGAATCCACCAATGAGGGGATAACCCCAGGTGTGGAACACGAGTCACATGTTGGTAGTGCCCATGTCAAGGATAATGTTGGTCTTGGAGGTGGTGTGTATGGGTTGATCCAGCCGAGTGGAGGTTATGAATCACGGACAGCATTGGCCTAATGTGTCGGTACATGAGTGGCTATCCCAGTGAAGTGTGGGGTAGTGTCAGTCTCACATCAGTAGTATCTGTCTGAGCCCTACTGTCCAGTACATCAACAAATGAGGTCTGGTAACCGTGGGGTATGTTGTTGAATCTGTTGCTTGTTACAATGTGTATAGCAGTTCTGGACACAGTTAGTTGCACGTGGAGCATCTCTGATGCATTGTGCTAAGTAACTAGCCAGGATGTGTGTACAACATAGTGGAATATGGGAACACCTCAGCCGTGGGTGTGCCAGTCCAGGTACATGCCTGAAAGGTATGGTCTGTGTATAACCTGTCATTGCAGGTGTGCTCTGCAGAGCCTAGAGGCAGGTCCCAGTCACTGCAGAGATATTGAAGTGGTGCATTATAAGGAGTGCCTTGCCTGCGTGCGTCAGAGATGAAGATGTCAAGCATTGCATCACATGACCCCATGTTTTGCTTGCCAGATCCCGTTCTGGTGGTGACTGTTATTGGAAACAGTGCAAGTCAGGCAGTATAGAAGCAGCAAGAGCCTTACATGTGATCTGTACTGAGCTGACAGGTGCAGGTCATCTGTGCCAAAGAATCATGTTGTTTGATCATGTCAGTCAAAGCAAACAGATACCAGATGCCTGTGGAATAACAGCAGAAGCATAGTCAACTGTTGAAGTGACACAGTCAGTCATTGCATTGTGGTATCAGGTCCAGATGAATGCATAATGCTCCCCAGGGCTTGGGCTACAAGACCGGTGAGCTATTGCATGTCCCTGCACACGTAGTCTGTGAAGTTTCATCTCAGGGCAGTCACACTAACATGGAGAATGACAGTCACATTGTACCTGGTGAGGTGTGGCATGGGTGCATAGGTTATGTTGCAGAATCAGTAACCCGACAGCAAGATGTAAGCGACTATCGCCTTGTGTAGCCTGCTGATTGGAACAGCAGTGTGACCGCCTACAGAGTCACCTATGACAGGTGTATTGTGTATGTTATAACACCCTATTGGCTGTATGTGATGGGCACACATGAGTCTGTGGGCTATATGTTGTTGTTGTGTTTGGTGATGGGGGCTGCCTTTGGTGCCTACACAGAGTATGGTGAGGTACTGCACAAGTTGTCCTCATATGTGTGGCCTGTGGTGGAGATCTTGGGAGACTATGTGATGAGTGGGGTGTGTTGCGAATGTTACACATTCCCACATGACTGTCAGGTGGAGTCAGGGTTGGTGACAGCATTACTCCCAGCAGGGCTGCATATGTGCATCCCCCACAGGCTGTAGTGTTGTATGTTGGGAGGTGAGCATTGACTGTGTACATGAGACAATTGCTCTAGTGCCACATGTACGCCATATTCATCATATAGACAGGCAATAGCACTGGTACGTGACAGTTGGACATGCCTGTGTATACAAATATGTCTCACAAGATATGTGAGTTACATGTGTACAACAGCTGTTGTACTGTAAGCAAGCTGGAAATGTAAGGACAGACAGTGTACCTGTGAGAAATGGTGTGGAATGGGTGCTATATTAATCAGTAGCTCATGACATGCTCACAAGTTCTGAACAAGTGCTGAGCATGAACATACATTACAGATAGGGTGTGGATAATATCAACCCACAAGTGGTGACGACAGTCATAATTGGTGGCACCGCACTATAACCCTGCTGAGTATGGTCTGCAAGTCCATGAACCATTATCAATGTAGATGTTAGCAGTACAGATGTACATGACAGTACGGATGTTTGACTACATATACCTTTGTATGTCACAGGAGTGTTCTACCAGTGGACTGTTGACAGAATCACAACTACAAAAGGTGCCAGATTGACATGTGCATATCACACGAGTGCCAGCTACAGTAAAACAGGGTTAATGTGTTGTACTCCATCATCATTGTAGCCCATACCACACAGACAAATGTCAGGCATCTGTGTATGTAAGGATGTGAATGGCCATGACCTATGAGCAATAGCTGTCTCAGTGTTGTGAACAACATACAGAATGGGCTGCGTGGGTGAGGTGTGTGTCATATGTGCACATTCTGATGGATGATCTCAGCATTGTCACCGCTAGGTGAATATCCCTATACCCATTAACTACCACCTAGGCTGTGGTCAACATTATGGACACTGTGTAAGGGATGGTCTGTGCAGTACACCTCCCTGAGTTGGTGACATCTCCAGGCCCCTTAGGTAGTCATACGAGGTACCCATGTCATGACAGGGTGCTATCCATGAGCATGGAGATCATTGGACAGGCATACACAGCACTCTGTGACCAATATTGGATCACATATCACCTTTAAGGGGTATTGGCCATGCGTGGATGGGCGATACCAGCCTTCATAATCCTCACCTCCACTATGCAGCATGCTGTCTACCTTGCATAAAGACATTTGCTACACTATGATGTTGGACATGCTACATGTCCATATACTGATCTGAAAGACATACATCATGGGCAGCCACCGTCCTACTACTAGTATCGCCACATGCTGGACAGATCCCTGTGCCATATATGTGACATACTCCCACCATACCATGCAACCCTGTCCATCAAAGTTACATATGTCATCCCTGTCATACATGGTGTGATGGCCGCATGGTAGATGTAGTATCAACTGTCTGGATCAGTAATGTGGCACTGATGCACCTTGTGGTGGCATAATGGCTGTCAGATACAGCTAGGAAACCTTGCCCATACCTGCTATAGTTGATAACTATCCCTGCAAATGACATCCGACTAGCCATTGTCCCATGTCTATCACATGTGCAACACAGGCGATCTGTGGCAGGATGTTGAACAGCTGTTCAGTGCCGTGTAGATGTATATGGCAAAACCCATGCATGTAAAGGTTTCCATGCGTATGTGTGCATTGTCACTGCTTAATTCCATTAAGGCTGTGTATGTGTTGATATGCGACATATACACAGCATCAAGGTCAACAGCATTACCGTGAACACATCCAGGCATGTGCAAATAGGTAAGAACACCAGTGCAGGAAAACAGATATGCCCACATCAAGATAGCATTCACGTGGAGTATGAACAATGTAATGAGGGGACACACATATATGGTGATGATATCCAATGCATAATGGGTGTTACATGTGTGTGACACAAACATGTCAGGCATGTCAGTGTCATGATGATTTGCAAAGATAACTGTGCAGATGTACCAGATTTACTAGAAATGTATGTGCAGCAGTATCTCTGTACATCTCTGAAACTGTGACCTGTCACCATCATTATGTCTTACAGATAATGCCTCGTACACACCTGCCAGTGTACAGCCGCCAGGAGGATGATGTCCTCATCCCGTACCTCCATGAGAACTATGAGGTGTTGTTCAGCCATGTGCCACAGCATGCCCAGCAGTGGGACGACCTGTGCCAGGATTTTATCAGGAGGGTGAACAATGTGGGTGGCCATAACCGCACCTACCAGCAGGTGTGCAGACACTGCATGGACTTGATACGACATGCAAAACAGCGTGCCACTTCAATTGCCAGGGAACAAGGTGGAACAGGTGGTGGGCCACCAACCCAGCCCCCACTCACACACTCCGAGGAGCTACTGGCCAGTCTGGGGACACCCTTAGAACAGCATCCACAAACACTAGCTGCCATCGTGGAGGTGGGTGTCTCCCAACCAATGAGCCTGGAGTTGCCTGGTAAGTCAGTACTGCACATATGGCTATTATATCCCATTTAGTTGCATGTGTCACTGTACATTATGTAATGTAACAACATATGCAAGGTATGTGGGCACACATGCTGCATACTACAGTATGCTACCCTGTGTATGCACACATGTGCATACTCTATGCTATTGTACAGGCAACTGTGTTAACATGCACAGTGCACCCTGTGGTTGTCATACAGTCATGGATAATGTTCATACTGCTGTGTCACCCCTATACAGGTACCTCTGGCGTGCCACACAGACATGAGTCTGTTGCAGGTGAGACTGTCATCAGTATCAGGCATGTTAAAGCATAGATCTATTCGCCATGTGGCCAGTTAACACTTGTACACTTGATGTTCGTTCCAGTCACGATATACAGGTCGCATCACCCATCATTCACACAGGCCACCCATGTGCAATATATACAAATGAAATGATACACCAACATGAAACCACAGTATTTGTCATTGCTACATGTGTGGACAGCTGTGCATACAACGGTGGAGTTGTTCTTCAATGGATGCATATGTACTTTACATTGGAACAGCACGTGTGGTAAGCAAACAGTACCACACAGTGAGCTGTGATATGGGCAGCCCACAGGAGTTACCATTGTGTTATATGCCCCTGCAATGGGTGCACACATTGTGATGTGCCATCTGAAATGTCCCAGACATGTAGTGTTTTGGCTGCAATATTGTCACACTATCCCTTAACCCATACCCAACATACGAAACATACAACCCTTTGTCTGCATAGTCCTGTGGATGGTGAAATATCTGGTATCTATGGGTGTATATCATATGGGACAACACAGACATGTGTGATAGATGGCCATCACACACATTTGTCCAACACATGTGCACACATGGCCATGGGGGATGGCCAGAGACACGTAGCCACACAGTAGATGTGATGTGTATACACCCTGTTTCACATTGTCTACACATGGTCCAATTATAGCCTTAGTTGACCAATTATACAGTTGATGTGGTACACTGGACATCCTAAAAGCCTGTGCACAGCTACTGGAGGTGTCAATGACATCTACCATATAAGATGTGTTGAACATCACGACTATGTCATAGCATGACAGTAGTCACCTGTACAGCTTCCACAGACATTGACACCACATCAGGCCACAGACACTGTACATTTCCCTTGCTGCTGTAGGACATCACTGTTAGCTGTGCACCTCGTGTGTGTGGAACATCAATGTCACATGGGATATGGTGAATTGACAAGTCTGCTATGTGTGGACATGTTTGCCAGGCAGCTAAGACTCTGTAGTAGTTGTGCAGGGGTGTCAACTGTAGGTCCTCCAGTGACCTGTCACATGACACAGCATGGTTTGGTGTGTATACACCTCAGCATCAGGGGTCACAATCCAGAGTTATGTCATGGGTATGCATGCAGTTATGGCTATGCCATGTTTACATATTATGCACTGTATAGCAATAAAGATGCCTCATGATGCCATGCAATGGCACAGTGTCTGTACTTCACACTGTATAGCAATGTAGAAGGCTCACACTACCCTTCCATGCTCATTCACATTTGCTAAACATGCATTCTATCTGTAGGGCATACAGACAACACTGCAATGTGATGCCCATTATGATGCTGTACATGTGTCAGGACACTGTTGTGTCAGACATGTATGCATGTTAATGCACATGTCAGCTGATTACATGTCAAGGTCATGTCAGCCATGTGTACTGTTATCCTGTTCTGGTCCACATGGTGTATCACGGGGATGCATACATACTACCATGATTGCGTGAACTGCATGGCTACTGATATGACACCTGCTTGCTGTAGTGTGCACCCCAGGGAGGTATGGTAACTAACACTATTAATGTCTGAGCTGCATGCCGTCTGCTGTATCACAGGCATGCTGCATGCCGTCTGTCAAATCACATACATGGTGTGTGTCTGTGTGTGTGTGTGTGTGTGTGTGTGTGTGTGTGTGTGTGTGTGTGTGTGTGTGTGTGTGTGTGTGTGTGTCTGTGTGTCTGTGTGTGTGTGTGTGTGTGTGTGTGTGTCTGTGTGTGTGTCTGTGTGTGTGCATGTGTGTGTCTGTGTGTGTGTGTCTGTGTATGTGTGTGTGTCTGTGTGTGTGTCTATTGTAATTTAGAGTCTTTCTTTGCATTCACAGGTGATGTAGGTGCGTTACCCTCCTGCGGTCCATCTGATGTTAGTGTCCCCACAGATACTAGCAGTGATGAACATATGCATGAGGTACAGGCAGGGTTGTCAGGGACTGAATCTGTACAAATGGTTGCCATCCCAGCTATGTCCCCCTCTTCCCCGCACACAGTTCTGCTGCCAACACATACCGTATCACCAGTGGCCATAGAGGAAGGACAGTCAGCATCTGTTAGCGTGGAACAGGAACATGTGGTGGCTACAGAAGGTGTGTCTCCACATCATGGTGTCAGTGTAATGACTGCAGATGTGCCACACAGGCATGTGGCCAGTGCTGCTCGTAGGAGGACCTCTGGCAGACATGCACCTGCAGGACAGATTGCAGCAGCTGGTATCAGCAGAGTCATGTTCCAGACTGTAATGGCGGCACAGGCACGTGCTGAATGGCAGAACAGAGAAGGGCAGAGGCGGCAGAGGGCTGCTATCCATTGCCTAAATGACAACATCCAGGCATTGGCAAATGCTCAACAGCAGATTGCTGATGTTCTGGACAGGTGATTGGGTGACATGGTTGGAATTCTTGACCATGGCATGGTAATCCGCGAGTGTGAGCTGTCTGTGCTGGAACATCTGGTAGGAGTGTGGCGTAGGCCTCATGGATGTAGGCCAGCTACACCACCTAGTGCAGGTCAATGTGAGCGTGCCAACTCACATACCCGCTCCCATAGTGCCAGTAGCAGTAGCAGTGCAGCTAGTGCTGCGCTGTCCACACTAGGACACAGCAGGCCACATGGACGTGGCTCTAGATGTTCCTAGCAGGGACACGGTTCCAGTAGACATGTGTCGTCGGACAGTAGCCAATCTATACCTCTGCCTGGTAGTGCCCGTGCAACCCCTGGCAGGTGCAGGTCACGTGGCCGTGGCCGGACACAGTGAGCTGTACAATCTGATCTGTACAATCTGGAGCTGTCAATAATACCCCTGTGTAGGCCTCACAAAAGGCAGAACTGTGTGCACACATACACGCACACAGCATACACATCTGTAGAGCACCACAACACCCACATGCATACTGAACAGACACGTCCAATAATATCAACGGCCCTTACCCACACACATGATGTCATCCATTGATGCAGCCTATGCCCCTGGCAAACATTATCACCCTGTGCATATGATGAAGCCTGTGCCGCATTCCTGTCATCCACACCATCGGTGCAGGGACATGCTCAAATGGTCTGATGCACAGGGTGAACAAAATAGTGAGAAGTGTATATTACATTAGTTGTGTAAGAATAGTGAGAGAAGTGTATATTACATTAGTTTTATAAGAATAGTGAGAGACATGTATATTACATTAGTTGTGTACTGTTGACACGCACCAGACATACCATGTAGTACAGGTTTAGCATGCATTGTTATATGTTCACAGTATGTGTCTCGGTAACAACAGTAACAGCATGTTGGTAATGATGCCCTGGTTCCCTCCTTATGATCTACTTGCATGTGCCTACAGGTAGCAGTGTTTGCAGTCTCCCATGTGTAACTGTGGAGTACTCACAGGCACCTATGGCAATATCAGCATGCTATACGTAGCCTCAACCTGACTGTTGGAAAGTCTAACATACCACAGATGTCCACACATATACTGATCCAGAAGCATGTGGGCAGTTTAATAGGCTACAGTGGCTAGAGACGTGACATCCATACCAGGTCACATCACAGGTATGTTAACATGGTGCAGGGGTTGTACACAGCGGTCTGGCCAATGATAACGTTAGAGGCCACTTGATAGCATGAGGCCTCACTGTGTAGCAGTAATACCCTGTCACATTACAGGAACATGCCCACACTCACGGTGTCAACAACACTATAATGCACACCCCATAGTTTTGAGGTGAGGACCCTTGCCTATGTGGTCATCACCCTCACAGTACTGTGCACCCACACAACGCAACACAGAGAAAGAACATGTACAGGTAGCCAGTACGGCTGAGACCGATGGCATCAACAGGGTAGTAGACTGCATCACCATGAGGGGTTAGGGATCCTGTTTGTTCTGTATGGTAGCATACATCCTCACTCCATGTACCAGACAGCCATCCATACATACATACACACACACACACACACACACACACACACACACACACACACACACACACACACTGTGGAGACCACAAAGTCATACACATATGGATAGCTGATGTGTGTGATACACACACCACACCTGCCTACATCATGCTTTCCACACTGCAGTATGCACAGATCTCTACAACAGTGTACAGGGGTGTGTAACAATTTGGATGTATTCCCCACCATATATGGCATATATGGTCACACAAGCAAACACACATGGCAGTAATGTGAATCATACACCTGCTATATGATGATATGTCTGACAGACATGCAGCAGTATTGGCCGCATTATGTGTACCAACGCTATGTCCAGCAATAGTGCTGCTATATGCACATGGGAGGATGTAAGTGTTACAGGTGTCAAGTGATGTACAGTTGGTAAAACCTGACCGCTGTGTAGGTATTATGTCTTCACCATCAAGTAACAGTAACATAGCTTACTGTTTGCACATGGAATGGTAGGATGGCAAGTGACACATCTGTGAGCCGTCCCCAGCAAACATCCATCTACACAGGTGGATCACCACTTTATGTACACACATCCATCCATACCTGATGTACATCCTACCGTACTGTCAGTATGTCACCATATACAGGTGTCAATGATGGGGCTGCATTGCAACTGCATGTTGTAGTTAAGCACAAATGAGTTATTTACATCAGCTACTGCACATGCATGGTAGCTGCATGCACACTACAGATTGTACATGTGTGTTGATCCTACATGCCTGTCATGTAGCCATGTTTGTGTGCATTGCAATTGGTGGACATGTGTGTTGACATACATAACACATGGACTGTTGTATGATATCATGGGTGTCATGGGTAACTAGTACAGAGGGAATGTGTCCTCGGTCAACATTGCTACCTCATGTACTGATAGCATTCAACAACCATGGACCCACCTTCCATTTGCATGCGTATGATTGCTGTAGCCACTTGTCTGCATGGAGGACAGCAAAAGCTATGCTATGTACATATGTCTTATGTGTGTGGTCCATGCACATATCCACTGCAATTACATGTATGACATATACAAACATGTGTGTTCGTTGGTGTACAGTGACAGTCATCTGTCACAGCTGTGTAAACATTGAGAAAGGGTGTAATACCTGAAAGCTTTGTCTTGTCATAAAGGTTGTTTTTTTACTCAACGTCTTTGTTATTTTTGGATTTATTGATACAGATGTGTAAGACCCAGGGCCCCTGGTATGTGTAGAGCCAACCTGGTTATGTACAGTGGTATCATTGCAATGCATAACACATGATGGAACCCTGTCGGTACATGTGTAGTCTGCACAGTTGCTGTAGCCCTATGTACAGTTCACTGGTCGTGAGTCACACGGTGTTGTGTTAATGTATGGCTGTGTATTGCTGGTCCAATGACATGGTGATGTCTGAGCATTGTAGACTGTGGTGTGTACCTCAGTGATCTGCACCTGGGACATCTGTGATGGCTCCTTAGTGTGTACTGGTCCATACATGTGAGTGGCCTTCATGTATGTGGGGACAGTAATACCATACTGTGCCCTTCCGTGTTTAGAATCTGTGTCCATGCAACACGGCCCTTTGCAACTGCTAAGTGTGTGAGCATGCCCAGTATGCCGTTGTGTGGATGGACACACAGTACATTTCAAACTGCGCCCTTCCGTGTTTAGAATCTGTGTGCATGCAAGACGGCCCTTTGCAACTGCTAAGTGTGTGAGCATGCCCAGTACACCGTTGTGTAGATGGACACACAGTACATTCCAAACTGCACCCTTCCATGTTTAGAATCCGTGTGCATGCAAGACGGCCCTTTGCAATTGCTAAGTGTGTGAGCATGCCCAGTACACCATTGTGTAGATGGACACATGGTACATTCCAAACGGATGTGTGATACTAAGCGTGTGGGCATGGCCAGTGACACCTTGTGTCGGTGATGTGCCTCTGTGTATGGGCATGGCCATTGACATCCTGTATAGCGATGGTGGTCATCTAGGCAACAGATGTCCATTTTCAATGTCACGATGGATGCCTACATTGAATACACTGGTTGACTGTCTTGAAGGGTGTACTGTCTGTGGCGCGTCCCGTATCTATGTAGTGTTGTTGTAGTGCTCCTTAGATATTTAGTTGCCCCGATCACACCACAGCCATGTGTTTGTCTACATCTACCTTGGGACAGTAATATGCTTTCAGACTGCTCACTCTCTATATACATTCCCTATCAGTGTCCTTGCCTTTGCTGATGATGTCACCCACCTAGAAGTATGCCTCTGTGAGTGCTGTGTTCAGTAATCTCGGTAGAGCGTTCTGTAAATGCATAATGCTGTAGTGTGATAAGGTAGTTAGGTGTATATTCGACTCCCAGCCCTGCCAAGAGTGTGTGTGTGTGTGTGTGTGTGTGTGTGTGTGTGTGTGTGTGTGTGTGTGTGTGTGTGTGTGTGTGTTTCAAGCTGCCTGGGGACACAGTAATGCTTTAAGATGCCTCACACCACATACATTCCCTATCGGTGTCTTTGCCTTTGCGGATGATGTCACCTACCTAGAAGTATGCCTCTGGGAGTACTGTGCTCAGTAATCTCAGTAGCGCATTCTGTAAATGCGTAATGCTGTAGTGTGATAAGGTAGTTAGGTGTATGTTCAACTCCCAGCCCTGCCAAGTGTGTACCTCTGTGTGTGTGTTTCCAGCTGCCTGGGGACACAGTAATGCTTTTAGATGCCTCACACCACATACATACCCTATCGGCGTCTTTACCTTTGCGAATGATGTCACCCACCTAGAAGTATGCCTCTGGGAGTGCTGTGTTCAGCAATCTCGGTAGCGCGTTCTGTAAATGCATAATGCTGTAGTGTGATAAGGTAGTTAAGTGTATGTTCGACTCCCAGCCCTGCCAAGTGTGTGCCTCTGTGTGTGTGTGTTTCCAGCTTTCTGGGGACACGGTAATGCTTTTAGACTCCTCACACCACATACATTCCCTATCGGCATCTTTGCCTTTGCGGTTGATGTCACCCACCTAGAAGTATGCCTCTGGTAGTGCTGTGTTCAGTAATCTCGGTAGCACGTTCTGTAAATGCATAACGCTGTAGTGTGATAAGGTAGTTAGGTGTATGTTCGACTCCCAGCCCTGCTAGGTGTGTGCCTCTGTGTGCGTGTGTGTGTGTGTGTGTTTCCAGCTGCCTGGGGACACCGTAATGCATTTAGATGCCTCACACCACATACATTCCCTATCAGTATCTTTGCCTTCATGGATGATGTCACCCACCTAGAAGTATGCCTCTGGGAGTGCTGTGTTCAGCAATCTCAGTAGCGCGTTCTGTAAATGCATAATGCTGTAGTGTGATAAGGTAGTTAAATGTATGTTCGACTCACAGCCCTGCCAAGTGTGTGCCTCTGTGTGTGTGTGTTTCCAGCTTCCTGGGGACACGGTAATGCTTTTAGACTCCTCACACCACATACATACCCTATCGGCGTCTTTACCTTTGCGGATGATGTCACCCACCTAGAAGTATGCCTCTGGGAGTGCTGTGTTCAGCAATCTCGGTAGCGCGTTCTGTAAATGCATAATGCTGTAGTGTGATAAGGTAGTTAAGTGTATGTTCGACTCCCAGCCCTGCCAAGTGTGTGCCTCTGTGTGTGTGTGTTTCCAGCTTCCTGGGGACACGGTAATGCTTTTAGACTCCTCACACCACATACATTCCCTATCGGCATCTTTGCCTTTGCGGATGATGTCACCCACCTAGAAGTATGCCTCTGGTAGTGCTGTGTTCAGTAATCTCGGTAGCGCGTTCTGTAAATGCATAACGCTGTAGTGTGATAAGGTAGTTAGGTGTATGTTCGACTCCCAGCCCTGCTAGGTGTGTGCCTCTGTGTGTGTGTGTGTGTGTGTGTGTGTTTCCAGCTGCCTGGGGACACTGTAATGCATTTAGATGCCTCACACCACATACATTCCCTATCAGTATCTTTGCCTTCATGGATGATGTCATCCACCTAGAAGTATGCCTCTGGGAGTGCTGAGTTTAGTAATCGCAGTAGCGCATTCTGTAAATGCGTAATGCTGCAGTGTGATAAGGTAGTTAGGTGTATGTTCGACTCCCAGCCCTGTCAAGTGTGTGCCTCTGTGGGTGTGTGTGTGTTTCCAGCTGTCTGGGGACACAGTAATGCTTTTAGATGCCTCACACCACATACATTCCCTATCGCCATGTTTGTCTCTCCGAATGATGTCACCCACCTAGAAGTATGCCTCTGGGAGTGCTGTGTTCAGTAATCTCGGTAGTACATTCTGTAAATGCGTAGTGCTGTAGTGTGATAAGGTAGTTTGGTCTGTGTTCTAATCCCCATCCTGCCATGTGTGTGTGGGTGTTTCCTGCTGCATGACAACAGCACATTGCTTTTACACTATTCACTCTCCATAGAATCCGTATGGCGTCTTTGCCTTTGATGCAGATGTCAGCAAGCTAGACGTATGCCTGTGTGAATGGTGTGATTTAGTAATCACGGTAGCGCATTCTGTAAATGTGTAATGCTGTTGTGTGATGAGGTAGTTAGGTCTGTGTTCTAATCCCAACCCTGCCAAGTGTGTGTGTGTGTGTGTGTGTGTGTATATATATATATATATATATATATATATATATATATATATGTAATATATATATAGATATGTATGTGGATATTAGCACTATTGAATGTGCTGCATTATCTGTACATGATCACCTTGGATGTATCTAAATCTGCTATGGCTCTGTGATAATGCGCATACTGTGTGCTGTAGTGATCCTGGGTTATAGTTGTGTAGTGACCAGTTATTTTGTTGCTGGGTATTACAAGGGACATTGAAAACAATGATAGTACAGAACCTTTAAACAGTCATGTGCACATCTCAGCAACAGTCAGCAGTGGTTATTACTTTGGAGGATAAGTGTGGCTCATATAACTATGTATTAAATGACAATACTATGCAAATCAGGTTAACATTGCTGACTCCCGTTTATCCACAGGTTGTGATACAGATCCCAAGAATGTATGTGTATACATTGCCAGGTGCAGGACTGGAATATTGTTGAATGCATGGAGGGGTGTCCATGGCCAGAAATGGCGATCTGTACAGCCTGGCAGGTTCTGTCTGTGACTGTCCCACAACTTTCTGTATATGGCTGACACATGCTGAAACTGTTAACATGCAGACACACACACATAAAACAAACAGCTAGGGCTAACACATACACACACACATTGCATCAACATTGGGCCATGCAAAAACTGTTGTCTCTCACACACACACACACACACCTACATACATGTTGATTGGATGGCTCAATGACTGGCTCTGGAAAAGAAACAACATACCCTGTGCATATGATGACACCTGCGCCACCTCCTGTAATGTATAACATTATTGCTGGAACAGACTAACATGGTGCAGATGCACAGGGAAGCTTTATAGCACTGTATTAATGTTAAAATGTTGTTAACACAAAGTGTGATATCCTTCTAGGTGTATGTAAGCAGACATGATGCATTACAGCTATGATCATCAATGTAGTATAGTTTACAGCACTGTTAATTCTGAAGATTTATTATCCATCCATGTGCCATTTGGCTGACGTGTGTAGTATTGGCAGCATGTGTTTCAGAGTGTGCAGTATGTGTGTGATGTGTGTAGTAATGGTTTTCATGTATTTATTTGTGAACATGGTGAAGGTGCCCTATCTGCATGTACATGTATAGTGGACACAATGGAATGGTGACATGCCCTGTATTACACACTAACACTTCATAGTTTCTATTGGTAGCCACTATGCATTATAATACACATATTGTTGTACTTGTCTACACATGCGTGTATGATATGGTTTTACATGGTGCTGTGGGTGATACTGTTACTATCTGTAATTGTTTTGTATTATGGTAGTAGACACGACCTCAACAGTCTGAATAACCAATTGTTATATGATATCTTCACAACTGACCCACACATGTAGGACACACAGTAGCATGTGGATCCTTCATGTACTATACTATACCAGTAAGCACTGGTATTGACCGCCACACATTGCTGGGACCATTACTGTTTGACATATAGCCATGTTAGTTACAAGCAAAGACAATAGGGATATTCCTGTCCACATCTGAAAATCCATACTGTGGCCTACAATGCATTCTGCACATGACACAGTTATTCTACATAAGGGTATCATACAGACAGATATGTGTTATCCAACCCATGCTGTAAACCTATAAGGCTAAAATGAGTTAGTCATCCACATTTACTACACATACTACACCAAGAGTAACACATAGGTATTAGACCCCAATATGTATAATGGGTAACAATGTGTACATATAGACAAGTGCTATGTCATTTGTCCTTTGATATTTGCATTTACAATGATATTTTGAAGTACATTACTGTATCACATAAGCAATGAGAGGTCTGCATGCATATCCACCAAGGTGGTTGTACAACTATGATGAATGTCCATTATTGACAGACTTTGCTGTGTTTGAACTGTTCTGCAGTAAAACACATACATGAACAGTCACTCACCCTATCTATATAAACTGTCATGTGTATGTGTGACACAGATGACCTAGGCCACAGACAATTCTGGTACATGTAGTTGACAAGTGCTTTAATGCTCCGCCAGATGTGCCCAGGCACCAGAACTGTAACGTGAGCAGCACAAACACATGCTAGATTACATTTTCTGTTTGTGCATGTGCCTCATTATGGCATTCCTGTTCATGTGTGTGTGCATGTCTGATGTGTGTCATCAGCCACAGTTGAACTGCACATCCAGCATCCCCCACTAGGTGACCATGAGGGTTGTCCCCATTGCCAAATGTTTTGTACAGCTGCATCAGATGCCACATATGGGAAGTATTGTAGCTTCCAGGGAAGCCAGCACACACATTCAGTATTATGGGCTGGCCATCACACACAAACCACCACTTGATGGAGGGGAAACCCTTTTGGTTGATGTCGGCCCTACCATGCTCACTGGCTGGTGCTTTGATGCATATGTGCATGCAGTGTATTGCACCCAGTACTCAGGGTATTGCACTATTGTGTGGAAAAGACACATATTGCTGCCCAATACCTCATGGGAATTGGGGATATATACATGATCACTGACATGTGCTGACATGGTATTCATGAAATGGTGCAGTACCCTGGATGCTGATGTTTCTGAAATCCACATCATATCACCAGTTGATCTCTGGATGGTACCTGTTGCTAGTATTCTTAGGGCAACACATACCTTGGTTTCCACTGGGATGAGTTTCCCTCTGTTGGTTCTGTGTGTGAGACATGGCCTGCATGGCTCAACAGTCTTCTGCAGGAGGTCTCTGTCCACTCTATAGCACTCCACTATCTCCAGCTCATGTAGCCCCTGGTAGGTTACCCTGTGCCTGCACACTCTTCTCCGTCTACTCACTGTGTGTTGCTGAGCAGCATTCACATTGGCACAACCCTCAGCATGTTGCATATGTTGACGTATAATATGAATGGCAGCCCCTAACATTATGTTGTCTCAGTTAAGCTTTTTCAGTTTTCACTTCTCTTAGTATACTACAGTGTTGCAGTGTGTCTGAGAAAAACATGGTGGAATGTTGTTTGTAGAGTTGTAAGTGCTGTGCTGTGCTGGCCTACTGTACTGGCTGTGTAATATGCTCATTCTGATTGTTTTCACCTGCTAGCTGTGGTAGTTCTCCTTGGTTAACTTACTGCTATTTATTTACCTTCCTTTTCACTGTCTGTTTCCACAGTGAGCAACGCCATGCATAGGAGCACAGAAAAGTGCATATCCGCTTCCACATGCGCACACAGGCTTATACATGCTTACAAATGCTTTCACTGGCTTACACGACATTACACGGGCTTCAACAATCTTACACTAGCTTACTTGTTCTTCGACGCATGCACATGGGCTGACACACATTCACACATGCTTACTCAGGCTTACAGGCACGAACACACTGTAAGCAGGTTTGCAAGAAACTTCAGTGATATCCATGGCATACACCGTCAGTTTCCTGACTTTACCTAGGATAAATCATAACACGCCTCTTCCACTGATGAGTAACTGACAGCAAACATGTGACACACTGCTCCAATAAGATTGCAGTGGTTTATACATACACACTCATGATGTCACCTATCTTCTACTCTGATAGTCCCCTTAACCTACTCTTACACAGTAGAGGCTTGGCCCATATGGCATGACAAATTGTTATTCACTATCCTCAGCCTCAATTGCATAGGATTGCCTACTAATGCTTGGTTACATCTCTGAAAGAGCACTTCCACACATAGCAACCAGTACTCAGTAGCCATGTTGTCTTCAGCTTTCCATTCACCTGCATGGTGAACTAACTTTTAACTAAAATTACAATTTGTATGTATATTTTAAATATTTTTCTTGTTTTGAAAGCACAGCGCATTTTCACACCGCTGTGCTACGCTTAAACACCGGAGATTAGGGGAGTACAAATAGAGTTTTATTAATTTCCAATGGAAAAAATGCCACTGGCCTTATATTTGGCCATTGGCATGCTTCTTCAACTAAATTCATCCTTTATTTGCAGCTGACATTGCTCCGTTTAGCTACTTGCAGAATGTAACTCGGTTAACATCCAAGTACATTTCTGCACATAACTCTACTCTTGCACGGACAACTTACTGTTTCATGAATCGCAAATTTTACATCATTTGCATAGCTTTCACCTACAAATGGGGTAATTTGCATATCCTAACATTGTCCGTGCAACGTTCATTTTAGGGGTTGTCTTACACGCCCCTACAGGATATTGCTGAATAGCTCGGCAGACATCTTGCCTTGCTCTACTCTTACTCTACTCGTACACGCCGGCCAAGGCTTCATGAATCCTGGCCTAAGCTTTGCTGTGTGCTAATATGACTATTTGTGGAGTATGCATGGCTGTAGGTATGTTTTGACCTGCTACGTCTGACATTTCTACAGAGCAGCTCCCACTTTCATCATTTGTAAAGGTGACAGCCCTATAGGAACTATATATACAGCTGTGACATTTGACAAGTCAACACATACCTGCGGTCAATATTAAACTGACTACTTCAGCGCTTTTCATACCTTCAGATTTTTCTTGTAGTAGTATAGTCGATAATATTGTTTCCTATAACATGTATCTGTTTCTGATACAAGATATATCATTTTATTACACCACTACACACAATATATGAAGAAATCACAGGCCAGATGCCATTACATTCCTTTTGCAGGACACACCCGCCCAGAGTGTTGTGTTCCTCACAAAAGCCAACAGGTGCTAATCAAAACAAATTATACTATCATCTACCTTATGTGTTCACCAGTATTTGCACTTTCCGTCAGTGGCAGAACCCACATGCGAGTGTGGGAGACTGAACACTGTATCAGGGACACTGCATAACACCCTGAGGGACACGTTTATTTTGTTTCTATTAACCTTCCACATTGACTATCACAGGGCATAAGTATTCATTCACATTTATCGAGGTACATGCTTTTGACTTATACATGTTTTGTCATTTGTCATCACGTCTTTCTTCACACCTGTCCACCTAATATCATTAGTTCTGTACATTTATTTAGGACAGGGTTACCTTCATACCTCTCAACTGTACACATTTTGGGTAAATGTCCCGAACTTAGACTTATAATTTTGTTCCTTTTTCATAATATTGTGCCTTTCTGGTAAATTAGTGGCAAGTCATTAAGGACTGTGAAGTTAGAAAATAATGATAGACATTAGTATTTTATAATTAATAACCCTCAAAACATTCATACTAATTAATAAGGCATTATTCTATCAACGTTCTAACTTTGTAAGAGGAATATTTAAAATATTCCCTATTTGTACTTATTTTAAAATGCCTTTATCCAGATGTCTTATTCTGAAAGGTTGAGATGTATGGTTACCATCTTAGTCGTACGCATGTACGTCCATGATAATCGCTTACAAGACACTGATATAAGTCCCTACATCTTCCCCCAATGGTTTACACAATATCAAGTAGATGGGTTCTTCATTTTTGGAATATATAGGCGTGTGCTATACCCACATAGGAATATTAATCACTCCCATGGGGTGGACCTAATAAATCTGTGCCAACCAACACCTAGGCACCTAGGGCCATTATTGCATACCCATGATTCCCATACATGACACCCCTCCACAGTAGTCATAAGACATATTTAATGTGAGCGATAATAAAATATGAAGACACTTCTAACCACTATCCACTCTCCGCGTATCGGGACATATGTCATACATTCTGTCAACCCATGTGTTATTACACTTACACAAGCTACTGTTGCATGTACAGGTATATTGTAGTTGCGGATGACACTTCTTTGCAGCAATCATTACAGGAAGGTGCCTGTAAAGAATCACAATTTTTGGGGTCCTGCAAAGGACACCTATATCCATGTTTAAAGAGTAGAACTTGCAGATCTGGCACACTGGTACTTTCCGGGCAATGGTTTGGAAAGCAGCAGTGTATTTACCTTTGTTGCATGTCTGTATGTCTATCCATAATAGCTATGACATAACCTATTTATGTACATGTGTTATATCTACAAGGACATATGTTTATATGTTTGTTATGTATATATCAATTAATGTTGTATGTGTGTGTGTATATATATATATATATATATATATATATATATATATATATACATATATGTCTGTACATTCTTTATTTCATATATTTATTTAGTTTAAGTCTGTGGATATATATCTATACACAAATATATATATCCATATATAGATATATAAATAACGTGTAGAAAACAGCATTCATTTGCTATGCTGTGAGCGGATTACACACTCGCAGGTGCACTTGCATATCCTTATTGTGGGTTACATATGTTTACTAAGTCTTTGTGCTTATGTGGGCTTTATTAATTGTGACAGTACCAGTAAAATATCTGTAATCCGGTTAACGGACACATGCAAAACACACTTTCACCTTTACATATTTAAATGTCTTTACAGCACAGACGCATTCATTACACTTTAAAATTATATGTGCTGTATTCGTAGTTGAACCGGGACTGCATTCACGTTGGCCGGATGCTGTAACCACTATACTATTGGTGTTCTGACTCATTTACATGCATACCCATAGTACATAGCTACATTAACATACGCCTCACCGCTTCACTTACAACACAGTCATCCATTCTCTTGCTGGGAAAAATGTGATACTACATATTACACATTCCCTATTCCCTACTGCTCTTGACCCAAGCTGCATATTTAATCAATCCAAGGATATTCAGAACTCCAAGGCTTATAGTTCTGGCACACATACAAGTCTTTGACTGTCAGGGTGTTCATGTGGTGATCTGGGTTTAGGCTTGTCCACCTGGTGAACAGAACTGCCCTGACCGTGTTCAATTGTCAGACAAAGCACATGGACAGAGATTGTCCATTTTATACATTTTTACCTGTGTTTACAGACACAGGTGTTTGGGCACCTGTCAGCAGCTTATTATGTTGGCAATACATAATATGGGTGGGGGTGGTTACAATACATAATCCACGGTGAGGGGTGTTCCCATTCACATTTGACTATTTCCTGTATTCATTCATACGAGGATTATTATTTTGGACATGAATTAACTACAGGTATGCAGTAGTACAGTAAACACATGTGAAGGTTTGTTACTGTAAATATGTATGGACCTCTGTAATACTCAGGGACTACCCCACATCCTTCACAAAATTCATGCTAATGTAAATACTATTATTCTGTCAACTTTCGAAGTTTGTGAGAGCAATATTTACATCTGTCCCTATTTGTCCACCCATCATTTTAGGCTTTGTCCAGATTTTGTTGCTGTAATAGGTTGAGAGGTGTGGTGTCAGTATGTGATTGAGTAGAATATATTCTGTCGATAATTCATGTGGAGAGACCTGCATGGTGGACAGGTGTTCCGTCCTGCGTAGTATGTTATGCATGTCCATCTAGAAACTGAACAGTACCGTGACTACACATACAACTTTTGTCCAGATGTGTACAGTACTAGACATCGTGGCGTGTAAACAACTCTGATGTTTAAATAGGTTACTTATCCCATGCGGGATGTACATAAATTTTGCCAAAACATGAACGCGCGGGCTTTTGGATTTACGAAAATGTGATGGGATGTTTACAAACTTGGGATACATAGTTTGCAATCCTAACACTGCCTAGGGCGATACTTCCTACTACATATGGGTAATACTCGCTATGTGTAGGTGTACGGCTGCGCAAGGCTGGTAGCCTAAGTATGGCTGCATTTGGTGGACATTCTGACATGGGTGCAGGTTGTGTGCTATACAGGGGATGTTGGGTATTGCATTATGCATGCATGGGTTCTACATTTGGATGTCCCGGTTCCGCATATACCATCCTATGTGTATGTGCCAGTTACGTTCCTGTTCATGTATATAGCACATTTTAATATTCATATGTTTGTGTGATTTTGGTATACAATATGGACTGTCAGGTTACTTTACTATTGTTATATGTTTGTTCTTTGTTTTTCTTTCTGATTCACATTGGATTGGCACATTTTCCATTAGGCAATGTGGGGTAGTTGTAGTATTACTATGTGACTTTGCAGTATAGCATATACCACGGACAGTGCATGGGACAGAACTTCACTTCTTTGACAATAGTACAGGTTATTTGTTTAGTATTTAAGCTGCTTACACCATTTCATTTAGGATGTAGGTGTTTAAAATACGACATCACTGACTTATGCATGTATCACTAATAAGTTAGGGAATATATTTTGTCATGATATCTCAGGCCAATTATCATTTGTTTTGTTATTGTCAGCAGGACAACACTGGCCACAGACGGACTGCCTGTCGCACAGAGGTGCAGGTGGTAACCCTCACTTCGCACACTGCTCCGTCATACACCTCCAGTTTGGTCTATTGTGGATCCGACACATTCTCACCTTTAGGGATTATTACAGTTTGCATACACCCACACACATATTACAGACACTTCCATCCATCCCTTGTTTGGTTGCTGTCTCATGGCACGGTCAAGGGAACACATTGCATAAAGTACATATGTCAGGTATCTGTATGGTTGTGAGGACTACTGTGGCATTTTCAAATTTAAACATGGCTGCATAACACGCAAACACGCACATAGGTACACACACAAGACTTATCCTTCATGACATGTAATGTCCACCCGGGTAATTCCCGTTGTACCTTCACATGTGGACAAGAATGGCTTGGACAGCATATGTCCGGAGTTTGCTGACATGCTATGGACATTGTTAGTGTTGCCACCTTTTCATGCGGCCGGGATGGCATATCTTCCGGACAGTACTCAGATTGTATGACAGAACACATATCCACAGACTGTACTATGGATGCTGCTGTCATTTTATGCATACATGTTGGCTTACTTTTGCGGCGGTTTATATGCTCCGTCTGTTTCATTTCCTTGTTTATATTTGTTGTTATATGTCATGTCCAGTACGGACATTTGTTGTATGTGATTATTATGCGATGTAGGACAAATTATATTATACGGTCGCAGGGTACTTTACACTTGTGATGTTTTGCTATGGCCACAACTGCCCAGCTGTGTACTATCACTACCAATGTAGGACTGCTGGTGATCCTGCCCATGGGGCTGGAAGTGTGTATTGGCAGCGCACTGACATGATGCGCTTCACTTCCACTGGATATAACTACTTACAGTGCAGTACATTATGGACACACGATTTTAAATATCATTTGTTCCAAGGATGGAAACTCCATATTGTGTTGTGTGCATTTCTATTTGATTCTCAATTTTGTGTGGCCAGGAACTGTCTTGCATGCTTTGCATACATTTCATTATACATGGACACTGATAGGTGCGATTACTATTGCAGGCAGACTATAATATTCAGCAGTTTAGGTTGCTCATCGACAGCCGACATTGACACTCCTCCGGGCGCAACTTAGAAATGCCCCATGCACTCGCACACGTTTCCTATGCACATGGATGTGGCGGCAGCGCGCCTTCATTAATATGCATATGGCACTACTGCACCATATATATACGCCGCACAGCTGGCACAAGCCTTGCGCCGAGCTTCATGAATCCTGGGGACTGTCCTGATTTTGTAATACAGCACCAATATATGGCCCAAGAAGGAGCAGGACCTCACAACCTGCCACAAATGATCAGTGACCACAGGCACATTATGCAGTACTGCTAGGTAAGGTAAAACTGGATGTTTCACTCTATAATGCTGAAGATCAGGAACCACTCATCTAAAGCAGATACCTTTATTTCCCCAATGTTTTTTAAGGATATATCTCCTATGGGCAATACATACTTATGAGAGGGATATGGAATACGCTGTGGAGTGTGGCTTCATTAAGTGTCCCTGTTTATGAAATCTACTAAAAAGGGTAATGAATAAAGCTAATCATAGAAGAAACAATATCAATGAAACAGTAAAATAACATAAAGGATAATAAACTATTACCTGTATCCTGCAGAACTAGCCATTGGAAATTACAAATTTCATGGAATAACAAAAGTAAAAATTAAAAAAAAAAACAAAGAATGAAAATCATTAACAACTCAGAGTGCCTATTGAATTACTAGAGGCTACAAAACTATAAATAATAAGGTAAAACAAATAGGAAATCAATATGCACATAATGCAACATAAGCAAATATCAAAATTTTAAAAGTATAGCTGTATACAATTAAAAAAAATGCAGTGAATGTAATAAAAATGTCCATGGCAAGTAGTCAGGTATCTGGTAGGATAGTAGGGTATGAAGAAAATGAAGTGAAACCCAGAGCTAGAGTTCAGGGGAAGTAGGAAGTGATATAGTTTAGGAGAGAAGGCATAGAGTATCCACAGTGTCTTGTTCTCTTTTGCGGCATTGCCAGCACTGAAAACGTTCCAGCTACCATCATTAAGCAAGAAGACTGGCGAGACTGGCACACCTTAAGGTTCTCATGCTGAGATTCTCACAAGCATATAAGTCCATTTCTGCTTCTTATGCTGTAATAGTAGTAGGTATCCCAATATGGTATTCCAAAGGGGTATGTTAGAGAGATGAAGTTTTGAATATTATTCAGAATTTATGAAAAAAGAAATAAAATAAAAGTGACTAGGAGACAAGTAGCCAATCAAACAGACTGAGTAGATGCAGATGCGGCATTCAGGTGTGTTTTTTACTGATTGGTGTAGGGGATAATGCAGCTACAGGGTGCAAGTAGAATAGTCTGAAAGTGTAAGGTCTTTGTACCTGTATTAGGTCATTCTTCCTGGTTTCTTGTTGGATCTGCAGGACTCTGACTCCTTCTATCCAGTCAGATTTCTTCATCTCTGTGGTTCATGGGTGAGGGTTATTGCCAAGTTTGCTTATGCTTATATTTACAGTTAAATTAGATTTAGGTGATAACAGCTGGGCTGCAGTCAACCCTGTGTCCATTTTTCTCAGAATTTATTAAGTGACCTGCCAGTTGCATAATAACATTTCCAATCACATGGCTGATGTGGGACACTATGATTGCATGGGAAAAGTAAGGGGGGATTACTTCCCAGTCTCACATCCATACAAACTGTTAACAGTACATTTGCAGTACGGTAAAATACCTGTGCTATAGTAAGTTGTTAGGAGAGTTGTTGATTCTACTTAGCAATCATGCTATGCTAGACAGAGCAGTGATAAGCCATCTGTCCCTGTCCAGTAGTCACTATGGGAAAATTATATGAACTTGCACAGATGTAGTATGAAGTGGCTTAGTAGAAAGTTGACTCAGGGTATAGAGATCTTTTTTCTACAGTCTAGCTTTCATTCCATCAGGCTCCATATTGTCTCATATTTTTCCCTACTCGCTTAAAGGCACATTCTGGTATGTCATACAGAATTACAGTCAGTTAGTAATATCAGACATTAGAGTTGCGTACTTAATATCGTCCTGAAGTGTACAAAGTCATAGCCTGGAAGTGTTGTTAGGCATTACAGGATTCTTACATGATACTTGATTTGGTGCATGATATTGGAAAGCCAATGTTCAATTATGTGTTAGATTTATTACATAATGATGATGAAAAGTCCATGGTTCTATTACCTGTTAAGTAGATTCAAATAATACTTTGAAGGCTATCTAGATTTCAGTCTATCTGCCTGTCCCCATTACCTCAGTCCCTCCCCCAATAATTTAATTACGTTGGTGAAATTTATGGATAAATATACCGTTGGTCTGCATGTTTGTATTTTGCACATGGACTGATAATGGAAACTAAAGGATCCCTCATAGCTTGGGAGCTAAAAGGGAAGTTACTGTTAATCTTTTATTGCAGTTTTGGATCATACCTTTTATGGTGCAGAATACTTATTTCTTGCCACACTGTTTTATCCTAACTTGTATGGGCTGATAACAATATCAAAGAGCATTGGCAGTCTTTTATGTGATCCAGGAGAGTGTTCAGCATCGTTTGTGCTAAGCAGGGGGAATGGGAGCCTGCTGTGTTACTGATTTGTGTAGTTTTGGGTGGTTTTCAGGCTGCTGAAGTGGTTTGTTTTCCTAGAGTGAGTCTTCATCCATTGATATAGATGATGGTAGGTTAGTAGGTGTGGGAGAAAAAGTAACTGGGTTACCTGCTTCTTTAAATATGAAAGCTGAAATCTTCATTCAACCAAACTTCCATCTACTGCAATCATACAGGTTGAATGGGGTGTGGGGGTTGGTCTCCATCATACTGGCTTGCCTTTCATCTGTGTTTGGTTATGGGTCTAACATCCTTACAAGGAAGGGAGGAAGAAGGGCCGGTGTGGTGAAGAGTATGAGTGGCAGGCAGGGAGTCTGAGGGATGAGGTTCACTTCAGGTTGGAAAGAAGTATAGATGTGTTGGGTTTGTGCTATTGCTTTGTTTTTGTTTTGCACTTTGGTGAGCCTGGATGAGATGCGGTGCAGATGTCAAGACACAGCATCATAGACCAAGGCCTTCTCTGAGTATGTGGCATGGCAGTCACTTGTCCCTTCAGAAGTCATTTCAGGTTCTGCTCCCAGAGGGAAAAGGAAGCATAAGACCCCTGAAGAATGCCACATTAATGAGTTTTCTACAAGATGGGATGAGAATTCAAAAGGGTAAAGGCAGAGTTATCTCTGAGTTGACAATGTTGTCAATGTTGGCTTCAGATAATGATTTTTGATGCTACAATTGAAACTGTAGAGGTAATATTAAAGCACATAGTTGATGAGAATTTATCATTTTTTTACAGGCATTATATACTTAGGATAGGGAAAAGGGAAAGACTACTGGAGTTGTCATGAGCCTCAGGTCAGGAACAGGAGTCACGGATCATTGTTACTCAAGGTTACATGAATCACGGTGAATGGTTGTTGAGCCAGGAGGCAACTGAGGTGGAGGTCATTATTCCTTTATATCCCATTTGGACAGCTGTGAGTGAGTGCACTACAGAAATTGGGGGTAGTAGAACTAAGTTCCCAGACCAGAGGGTTTACAGTCCCTTTTAATACTGAGAGTTGGGCTGTTTGACACAGATCATATTCTACTGACAGTGAAGGACAAAATTTTGAAAGGTGATTAGTTATGTGGCCCTGTGCGGTCACCTCTGATACACTGTAAACAATTAACCTTTGCCCACGAATTCCTGCATCAACCTGATAAAATCTCTGCTCTCCAAAAACTTATACAATCATATACCACTTCTAGAACCTTTCTTTCCAGTAATAGACTCCTTTTTGAAACCACCAAAGCTAACAACTCAACTGGGGAATCTCTCTTCTCAAATGTCATTCCTAAAATATATAATAAACTGCCCACTCCTATTACCTCTAACTGCCAACCTCTGTTACCTCTAACTGCTACACAGTACAATTTAAAATGTTCCTAATTGCTCACTTAGTAGACACCTGGCTCTGTTCTTGCAACTCTCCTGGATCACTCTAATCTCAGTATATTTAACCACATCTTGCTCATTGTACTATTTTATTCCAATCTATGCACTCATTTGTATTGTAACTTCCTTTTCCTCATTATTTAAATGTATATACTTTTATGTCACATGTCATGTTAATGTAACCTCTAAGGAACTGCATTGCTTAACATTGTACTACTGCTAATTGTGAATGCTACTGAAATGTCCTTATATTATTGTAACTTTTACAATGTTTTTGTTTCTTATTGCTGGAGCTTTTCTCCCCGGACCTCCACTCAAAAAGGACTTGTGTCCAGTCGGAGTTTCCTGGTAAAAAGTGCAAAATAAATAATAAATAAAATATGTTAACATTTTAGATCTAACAGATGCAGATAGGACTGTGAGGATGGTGGAAGCAGAGGTCCTGGGATCAAGGGATCTTACAGGTGTCTTAGTGGTGCTAGGCAAGATGAAACTGGTCATGTTTAGTGTCAGTACACAGAATAATTTGGTTCTAAGTTATATTTCCTTAAATAAGGGAGATGCAGATGCTATGGTGAGGTACTGCCTTTCTATGGTATAGTCAGCACTTTTGGAAAGTGAAGGCAGTTTATAGGTGTTTGCAATGAGAAAGTAGATATGTTGATACTTGGTTGATACAATGATTGACAGATCAAAGGGACAACATAAGTTTAGCCCTGAGGACATTACAGCAAAATGGAAGGTATGCTGGGCTTTTAACACTGGCAGATGTTCTTTGCCTGTTTTCAGACTCCAACACATTTTATCACATTGTGTTGGGCAGGGTGCATGTTGTGGTAAATTTTGGCATAAAGAAGAGGAATCATGAGAAATCATCTGTGGTGGTGCAGGACTGCAAAAAGGCAGGAATGGCAATTGAGCCTTCAGGGTGGGAAAGAGAAGGTTTCTGAAGGGGGAGAGGGTTGCCTCCATTTCATGGCACAGCCAAAAGAGCAACCTGCTCACTCTCCTAACAGAGCTTTGATTTTTGAGGGAATTGCTGGCAGATTACTGTGGCAAGGAGGCAGTGCAGGATCTGGTTCAAGGGTTTGCTGATAGGGTCTCTTTTAAAGTGAGTGTGATGGACTGAAATGAATCATGCAGATATCTGCAGTTAGTGAAAGGTAAGGAGTGCATTGCCCATGATCTGCTAGGTAAAAGGTAACAACAGATGGGGTTATGGCTCCCTTTCATGCCCAACTCCCATTTTTCAGAGTTATAGGATCTCACCATTGGGTGTGGTTCTGAAGATGAGGCCAGGTGAATTTCATACAATTCATCATCTGTCTTTCCATGGGGACTTGTCAGTTAATGATCATATTAACATGGTTGAGGTAAACTTGCATTATGGACCAATGAATGATGAAGACATCAGCATTTTAACCACTTCAAAGACCTGGGGCTGCAATGAGTCAGCTCCTTGTTTGCTTCCCATTCCAGAGCAGGACTGGCCATTGTTGTGAATGTATCTAAAGAGGTATAACTACAGGCAAAAACAAAACCACTGCACCAGATAAAGTCCAGACCAGGCTCCAAAAATATCATGCAAGAAATCCAAACAAAACCACTGCACCAGATAATGTCCAGACCAGGCTCCAAAAATATAATGCAAGAAATCCAAACAAAACAACTGCATCAGATAAAATCCAGACCAGGCTCCAAAAATATAATGCAAGTAATCCAAACAAAACCACTGCACCAGATAAAGTCCAGACCAGGCTCCAAAAATATAATGCAAGTAATCCAAACAAAACCACTGCACCAGATAAAGTCCAGACCAGGCTCCAAAAATATAATGCAAGAAATCCAACCAGGCAAAGGACATGCATGGCATAAAACCAATCTATTTAGTAAGAAACATGTAAGCGCTTTCACGTAGTACTCCTATGCTTCATCAGATATAAAATTCTATCACAAGTCTAAACATTTAAAACACTGTTAAACCAATCACTGCTCGCAATCTTTATCCCTCCAATTAAATAATTAGTGGAAACCAAGGGATTTAAAGTAACCTAACACTTTAGCAAAATAAGTATATTTTTAGTATGTTCCAACCACAGCTTATATAATAGATTTCAGATATAAATAAAATATATATTGCAGATATCTAAACAATATAATATCCATCATACATAAACCATTTCATCATGCTGTTACAAATATACTGATGTTTTGGAAAATTTAATGCAGAACTTTGTCAACAAAAGCTGAAACAGTCCTGCCAACCACATAGTTAACTAAGAAGTATACACCTTACATAAAGTTTACAATAAAAAAACTTGAACTGCTACATGAACGCTCTTCAATCTATTAAGTTGTTTATTTATTTATTTATTTGACATTTGTTTACCAGGGTGGTCTGACTGGGTCATACAGAACCCATTTTCAGCAGAGGCCTGGGAGAAAAGCTCCACATACAGTACAATACAAATACAGTATAATCCAATCCAGTACAAATTACATTAAAAATACTATACAAAAATAAGTTGAAAGAACAAACTGCTACAGGATGTTGTAATATATTACTACACAGCTAGACAGTTCTATAGAGTTAAAACATTACAGACGATAATAGTCTCTCTCATCATACGTGATGTAGAAATAGCAGCCAGAATGTTAGTGATGTAGACATATAGTGACAGAGAGTTAAGAAGTATAGAAACAATAAAAGCCTGAGCAACAGCTTAAGAATATGTTATAAAAGCAGAGAAGGAGTTAGACGAGCTTTAGGATCTTACAGTCTGTGAGGGATTGAAATGTGAGAGAAGAGTAAGACCTGAGCATTAGGCAGGCTTTATGCAGAAGCAGAGCCATGTATTTTTGAGATGATTTTTAAAGAAGCTTTGAAATGGGTTAGGCCAGGTATAGACCTGGTAATTACAGGTAGCGAATTTCAATATATAGAGAGAGAGTATGAATACTGAGAGTGACCAGGTTTTCTTGTGGGTTTTGAGATAGCAAAATATAAAACCAGCAGCACAATAGCAATCCAGCAGACCCCAAGCAAGTTGTTGGTTCAAAAAGTTTAATGGTAAGCACTTTCGGCTGAGACACCAGCCTTCATCATACAAATTTACAAAGACAAAAAAATCATTATATTGTTGTGTTATGACTCCAATAAACCAATTAAGCAATTAACTAAAACAATTAATTAATACTAAAATCTTAAAATGCACTTGTAGCTATACGCATATCTATATTTATACATAAAATACAAAATTAATTTGTTAGCTTGTTCAATAAAATGAAATATAAAATATAAATATATCTATTATATCTATCTATTATAAGCCTTAAGCTTTAAAATACTTCTAATGGATGTCGAGTCATTAAGACCAGGGAATTGTGTAGCATTTAAAAGAACTTGCCACCAATATTCCTTAGATTCCAATATAATTTTCCAGGGACCTTTCCTGGAGGATGGCAGTATTTGTTCTAATATAATGAAAAGGAAATTATGTGTGGGATTATCAGCTAAATATCTATACAGTGCATTATTGTGAGATTTTTTGTTAATCTCATAAACATCACACTGTCTCTGCTAGGTATACAGTACGAGTGAAACTGGACCCGGGCAAGTAAAAAGGAGATTTTATTTTTACGAATACATACAACTAAAACAATTGGTTAAGCGCTTTCATCTGTAAAATACAGACTTCCTCAGAACAACAATTCAAACATCCTTCTACAGATTTAAAAACTTTTTGGCGCCAAAAACAATTCATTAAGCAACCAAAGTGGCTTATTTAAAATGCCAATGCACAAAAATTACATAAGTATTGCCTAAATATAAAAATGCATTAACAGTATTGTAACTATCTAATGCATCATAAATAATTCATAATTGCTTGTAAAACACACACTATACAAGGTTTTTGGATGATATGTTCCTATTATGGGATGGCCCTATTGAAAAGCTTAATGAGTTTTTAAATTAGCTTAATACCACGAGCAATTTTTTAAGGTTTACACATAATATTAGTTTTGAAGGAATAGCATATTTGGAGACTTTTGTTAGACATCATGATACAGGGTTTCATTCTGAAATATATAGAAAAGAAACGTTTTCCAATGGATATCTTGAGTATTCCAGTAGTCATCCTAGACATATTTTAAAAAATATCTATAAAGGACAATGTATACGAGTGGTCAGAATGGCATCTGATTATAGTATTATGATTAGAGAAATAAATAATATAAAAACAATGTTTATTAATAGAGGCTACCTGTTGCCCTTATTAAATGATATTTCAGCATATGTCATTAAAGAATGGGGTAAAAAATATTCACTCATTCTGGGTAACAAGATGTGTAATATTGTAGATATGAACAACAAGATAGAAAAAGAATATAATAGGGTATGTGTATTAACATATTCCCTTTTTGTGACAGGTGTCAAAAATATCATAGAAAATTGCTGGAATAATCTTATTATGGATGATGAATTAATTGAAATATTAGCAAAAAAACTAGTTTTGTGTTCAAAATGGGTTTGAATATTAAGAATTTATTAAATAGACAGGCTTATCATATTGTGGTAGGTGACTCTCACACTAAAAAATGTGGGGCTTGTAAGCAGTGTTCTACTATTAATGAAGTGGCAGGAATAAGTTTGGACGATATTAATAAGACCTATGTGGTTTTTAAGAAGGGAAACTGCAATAGTAGAAATATAATTTATTTAGCTAAGTGTGAGTCATGTACAGTTTTCTATATAGGAAAAACTGAGAGACAGCTTAGGACACGCATTTATGAACATTTATATAAGATTAGAGTGAAGGATATGAATAATCCTTTATCCAGACATATTAGTAAGTATGATGAGACACACAAGTTCAAATTCGCTATAATTGATCAAATATATATCTCACCAGGGGAGGAAATTACAAAGCCCAGCTAAGCAAGAGGGAATGTGTTTGGCAAATAAAAACAAATGCAACTAAGTTCCCTGGTATTATAAATGAGTACATATCAATTAGACCAATATTGCCACTTACATAAACTTTGTTTATTATTTTTTAAGTCACTTTTTAAAATGTTAAAGATATTTCTTGATATTTATTGAGGTTACAATTCTATTATTTATTGGGTTATGGCCCGGTTTTACAAGCAATTATGAATTATTTATGATGTATTAGATAATTACAATACTGTTAATGCATTTTTATATTTAGGCAATACTTATGTAATTTTTGTGCATTGGCACTTTAAATAAGCCACTTTAGTTGCTTAATGAATTGTTTTTGGCGCCAAAAAGTTTTTAAATCTGTAGAAGGATGTTTGAATTGCTGTTCTGAGGAAGTCTGTATTTTACAGATGAAAGCGCTTAACCAATTGTTTTACTTGTATGTATTCGTAAAATAAAATCTCTTTTTTACTTGCCCGGGTCCAGTTTCACTCATACTGTATACCTAGCAGAGACAATGTGTTGTCTCACATTATTTGATTCTCTAGTCGGGTTCGCTATCTTTGTTGAATCTCATAAACATGCTTATATATGCATTGTCTTAACTTACGTTCTGTTTTGCCTATATAATAGGCAGCACAATGTGAGCAAATCGCTGCATACACCACACCAGATGTTTTACAATTATATTTACCTTTTACATTAATCTGAATTCCCTTAATCAAAATTTGTTCTCCTTCTAATATGTAGGCACAGTAACTACACATATTACATTTTCTCATTATACCATTTGTTGTGTGCCTTGTGTTATGGCATGCATTACACCAATCTTTTAAATTACGGTCCCTTTTAAAATAAATGATGGTTGCATACCCAAAATTTCAGCTAAATGTGTATCGCCCTTTATGAACGTCCAATTTTTATTTATTAAACTCTTTATGTCCCAAGAATCTTGTGTATATGTAGTAATGAAAGCTGTATTACCATAAATATGTTTGTTGTTGCTATCATAATTGGAATGTGGGTTAGATACACTAACCGTTGTTGTCCCATATGGACTTTCTTCAGCAACAACCAACTGTGTATCAATTATATAGTAGAAGGAGAACAAGTTTTTATTAAGGGAATTCAGATTAATGTAAAAGGTAAATATAATTGTAATACATCTGGTGTGTTGTATGCAGCGATTTGCTCATATTGTGCTGCCTATTATATAGGCAAAACAGAATGTAAGTTAAGACAACAGATATATGAGCATGTTTATGAGATTAACAAAAAATCTCACAATAATGCACAGTATAGACATTTAGCGGATAATCCCACACATAATTTCCTTTTCATTATATTAGAACAAGTACTGCCATCCCCCAGGAAAGGTCCCTGGCAAACTATATTGGAATCTAAGGAATATTGGTGGCAAGTTCTTTTAAATGCTACACAATTCCCTGGTCTTAATGACTCGACATCCATTAGAAGTATTTTAAAGCTTAAGGCTTATAATAGATAGGTATAATAGATATATTTATATTTTATATTTCATTTTATTGATCAAGCTAACACATTAATTTTGTATTTTATGTATAAATATAGATATGTGTATAGCTACAAGTGCATTTTAAGATTTTAGTATTAATTGTTTTAGTTAATTGCTTAATAGGTTTACTGGAGTCATAGCACAGCTATATAATGATTTTTTTGTCTTTGTAAATTTGTCTGATGAAGGCTGGTGTCTCAGCCAAAAGCGCTTACCATTAAACTTTTTGAACCAATAACTTGCTTGGAGTCCGCTGGATTGCTATTGTGCTGCTGGTTTTATATTTTGCTAGTTTGTGCTTCTCTGTTTGGGTTTTGAGATAGCTAAGAGATTTTTGTCTTCTGATCATAGGGATTGATTTAATGTGTAAGGTGTGACTAGTTTGGCTAGTGCAAGGCAAGCAGTAGGCTTGAAAATAAGGTTGTGCAAGGTGGATAGCTGAATAAAGGCAAGTTGATTGGGTAGTTCAAGCCAGTTTAATTGTAGGAGTGGTTTACAGTAGTGTGTGTGTGTGATATTTAGAGGTTGTGGCAAACTTTGAAACTTTGTTGTAGCACTTTTCCAACTTGTATTTTAAAAGTTAGTTAAGATAGAGGCACCATACAGAAGAGAGGGAAGTAAAAATGTTTTTTCAAGGGTAGTTTTGGTTGCTGCAGTAAAAAAATTTGTTTCTACATGATTCCCAATTTTGATGAGTTTTCTTTATATTTTGTTGTATATGGGGGTCAAATGAACATTTATCGTCAATGATAACACCTAGAAGTTTGGTTTCCTGCACTGTTTCAATGGGAGTGTTGTCAGATGCAAAGATGTTGGAATGATCAGTGATAAGGGAGGTGTTTTTGGGATGAAAGGGCACTAGTTTTGTCTTCTTTGGATTAAGAAAGATTTGGCATTTCTTATCCTGGATTCAACTGCTGTAAAGGACTGTTGAGCTTTTGAAAGTAGTTCTGGGAGTGATTGAGCAGTGCAGATTATGGTGGAATTATCATCATATTGAATCAGGGTCCCAGGATGAGAGGCAGTGTGAAGGTTGTTTGCAAAAATGTTGAAGAGTAGTGGTCCTAGGATGGAGCCTTGGGGGACACCAGTAGGGTTGTGGAGAAAGGGTGAGAGTTTGTTGGACCATTTCACAGCTTGTTTACGATCCCCGAGGTAGCTCTGAAACAATTTTACTGTGTTATGTGAGAAGCCTAAATTAGACAGTGTGTTCAGAAATAATGGGTGAGACACTATGTCAAAGGCCTTAGAGAGATCAAGGAATATACTGATGCTGTATAGCATCCTACATCTCTGGCCTTGTTCATGGTGTCTGTAAAAGATAATAGAGCTGTAGCAGTGTTTTGGCTAGGTCGGAAGCCATGTTGGGTTTTGGTTAAAAGATTGTTTTGCAATAGATATTGCATTACCTGCTAATGGATACCTCTCTCGAGAATTTTGGATATGGGTGACAAGATGGATATAGGACAGAAGTTGGATGGATCAAAAGTGTTGTCTCCTTTGTGGATGGGGGTGATGTGACATTGTTTCCATATGGTAGATACTTCTGATTCAGATAAATACCTATTTATAAGGGTACTGATTGAGTAGGCAACTGAGTTAGCAGCCAGCTTGAGGTAGTATGGGGGGAGATTGTCAGCTGAAGTAGAGCAGGGTTTTAGTTTTTGTACCAGTTTCTTAATGGTGTCAGTGGGAATGGGCTGAATGAGAATGGGGTTTGTATGACATTTTGGTGAGTATGGGGGTTAGTTATGACAGGGTTAGAGGTAGTTGATGGCCTGGGATTGGTGTCTGAACAGGTTGAAGGTTGGGGGGAGCTTCCAACATTAGGGGTGTTAGTAGGCCTGAAATTGATTTTATGAAGTGCTTGTTAAAGTTTTCAGCTATTTGTGATGGAGAGGTATCAGGTGATAGGGTGTGCTCTCCATTTCTTCCAGGGTTAAGTAGAGAAGATATGTAGTGCCAGCATTTACTGGGGTTAATGTTATGCTGGAATTGAAATTGGGAATAATATGACTTCTTATCTCTGTTGATTAGTTTTGTCACTTTGCTACTAGCGTTTTGAAATTAACATGCTTTTGTTCATTTTTGTTTTGTTTCCAGGTTGACCAGGCTAGGTCCCTTTGCTTCATCAGGTGTTTACATTCCTTAGAGAGCCATGGTGCGGAGTTCTTTTTGATTCTTTTCATATGAATGGGAGCTAGTGTATTAAGTACGTGAAGTAAAGTGTTATTAAAGTATAGTACAGCATCATTACGGGGTAGTTTTTTAAGGGGTGTACAGTCTATTTCCTGTAGGAGATTGTTGAATTTATGCTGACAAAAATTGAGTTCCTAACTGATTTTATAGTGTGTACTCCTAGTTGTTGGGAGTTTGTTCTAAGGGAGTAAGCTGGTAGATGATCACTCAGGGGAGCTAGGCAGTGTACCAGAAGAGGGGTAATTAGCAGGGTGGGATACTAGAATCCAGTCTAAGGTGGATTGGCAGGCAAGATCTTTGCTGTATGCTGTTGGAGTCTTGAGAAGCTGAGAAAAAACATACAGATTTATACTATTTGTAGGGGAGTTGGAAGCTATGGTTTGCCAGTCTATATTTATGTCTCCTAAGATTATTGTTTTGAGGTTTATTGTTTGGGATTTCCAGGATAAAATATTTTCCAACACTGGTATATTGTTACCTGGTGGGATATATATTGCAATTATGCATTTTTTTTTGATATAGTAAGGTTCAAAAAGGAGATTAGTACCTCAGCATTGGAAAATATAGGTATATTACTGGCATAGGGTGTGATATTGAGTGTAGAGGGATATAGAAGTGCTATCCCCCCCCCTTTTTTTTTAGATTTACCTCTTCTGGTTATTGCAAAGTTTGGCAGTATTATTTCTGAGTCTTTTACATTGGGATGTAGACATTTTTCAGTAAGGGCTAATATGTCAGGTTTATTTTGATCAATCCAGGCATGCAGTGGGGATATTTCATTACATATACTTCTAAGGTTAAGTGTAAGTATGTTTAAGTCTTTGGGGTTACTCTTGTGGTTAGGATTAGAGGGTGGGCCAGGGTTAGGATGTATGTCTCCACATTTGAGTAGATAGGCAATGAGGAATGCATACCATGGGAAGTGTTTTTTATTCTTAGGTGAGGGAACTGGTGTCAAGTGTGGTTTCACAGGAGGTGAGCAGGCCAGTTTGTGACTTGTATAGAATGGGAGGGTACAGGGGAAAAGCTGGGAGGAGATACGTGAGAAGCTGTGTTGTTTATTGGGGAGAGGGTTAGAGGAGGTTGTTGATGTGTATTGGTGTGTGGTGGTATGTGAAGATATAGCTGTAGCGAGGTTGAGAATTAAGAGTAAAGAGGCTGGGCAAGTTAGGAGGAGCATGTCAGCTGTCATAGTGGGTTTAACAATAGTAACAGTGGGATTTGTGTGTTTGAATGTAGTGCAGGTGTAAATAAAGATTATCATGTGATATGTGTGCAGCTGAAGGTAAGGATGGAATGTTTTGACTTCAGAGTGGGCTTTGATAATGTGGTTAGGTGTTTTACTTTGCAGTTTGTGATAAGGATGGGTGGGGTTAATGTGATTGGTCAGTGGTAAAATTATGGTGCAATACTAGTTTGTGTGTATAGTAGAAGACAAGGTAGTAAGCCTGGCATTAATTTAAAATAGTTTGAGGTGGTGATTGTATTGGGATGGTAGAGTAGACTTAGATGAAAAAATGTATAGTAGTGGGCATATGAGTTCAAGGGGATGGATGTAAGGGAGAACAGATAAGTTTGGCTAAATAAAAGAAAGCAAGTTGTGAATGAAATATGGGTGTGGACAAGATTGGTTTGTATGTAATTAGATCATAGGAATGAGGGGGAGTAGTTTGCATAGGATAAGAGTAGAGGTGCTGGGGAGGGTGGGATATGGGGGAAGTGCAGGGGAGCAGAGTAAGTGGAGCAAATGGAGTGGGAAGAACCCCCCAGATGGTTTATTACCATGAACAAACAATCAGTGAGGTAGGATGTTCATGGATACAAAAGACAAGTTGTCTGAACTCTAAATACTTGTCTCAAGTCAATGCATCTAATTTTATATTTATGGGCTTTTCAATATCTTTCCAGGGATATGTTACACTGATAAGAGTGAAATATGCTGAAGTGTTAATGTAGCTTCACCTTCAGCAGTACAAAGGCCTATGAGTGCGGGAGAATGAGTTGGGGGAGGAGATATTCTTCCAACAGATTCAACACTACAAAACAATGCAAACTAGACTTAACAAATTAAGTTATTTCCATATTGCCTTACATAGATTTATCTGTATTTGTTGCTTGTGTACTTCTTGCCAACTGCAGGTGATATTCGGCTGTGCAAGTTCTTTAGGTATTGTGATATGATAAGCCTGACTACTGCTGCTGCTGCAGAAGGAATATGTGCTTGCTTCACTTTTTGTAGAGAGAAAACAGCTGGATGGAGACACATACTTGGAACATGGGGTAGTGAAGTGACTCTGAAGTTGGAACCACCATGTTCAAAAAACAAACACATAAACAAATAAAAAGTATATATATATAAATAAAACCAAGCATCATAGCTAAATACTGTTAATATAAAAATATATATGCATATAAAAAACACAATAAAAACAGAAAATATATGCATTAATAAATACATAAATAATATATAAGGAATATGTGCATATATATATATATATATATATATATATATATATATATATATATATATATATATATATATATATAAGCAGACACACCTATAACTACTATAAAAAGATGTATATCTAACAGCCAAGGCAGAGTGTATTAAAAATGGGGGTGGGGGAGAAGGTTAGCACATGTAACTACACCTTCTATCCTTTAAAAAGGGTTTCAATAACAAAGCTTCATTCAAACCCATGCGCTTGTCATCTTGTAGCAAAGCAATCCATTTTTACTCAATCGTTTCAAGTGTGCTCCTATTATTCCCTAGCCTTATAGTGCTTTGCAAGATCACTATGATGAAAAATACAAATCTATGGATGGTACTTTCTTCAACGATATGTTTGGCCACAGCACTTCTGGTATCTCCATTGTTGTTGTAATATATATGTTCCCTAATCCTATCCCTTAATGGTCTAGTAGTCATACCAACATAGAACTTAAAACATTGAATGCATTGGGGTAAATAGGTAAACATTAGCAGTTGAACAATCAGCATAATGCCTAAAAATATATTCTCTATTTGTGTCAGGATGTATAAAAACATTCTTATTGGCAATATACTTGCAAAAATGGCAATGTTTGCAACCAAATGTTCCTCATCTCTTAGAAGAACTGGTTACCATGCCAGTTTTGTAGCAAAGCCTACATTTTAATGACTTCAAATCTTTATGAGTAACTTTTGGATATATCCCCACAACTTGCTCTATCCCACTATTTGCTGTTAGGACATGTCAATTCTTACTTATAATATCCATAACTTTCTTATTGTCAGGGGTATAAGGTAGACATAATCTACATTTTTTTTATGCTAACAATCCATCCTATTAACCAGTGGCATATTCCTTCTGAGAAGTAAGGTTTACCACTACCTTCCCTTTCCCTATAGGCCATTTATAAATGTTCATCACATTCAGCCTCAGTATATCCTCTATCCCTAAACTCTTTCTTTAATAAGGCTGCTTGCTAGAACATTGTACTATCTTTGGTGGTAAGTATAGAACTACATAGAGCCTGTCCTTTCAAAATATTTTTGAATACATATGTAAGATGCATGCTAGAATGTGATAAGTGGCTATTCTTCCTACATTATTTCCTATAAACCTGATTGTGCAGAACATGCTCTTCTCTTATTAGCTTAACATCTAAAAAATCAATCTCATAAACAGATGTACATGTAGTAAACTTCAAGAAAGAGGAGCTATGATTTAAAACAGAAACTAACTGCTCAAATAGTTCTGTGGAACCTCTTCAGATAAAAAATATATTATCCACAAAATGAATATAAAATAACAAATTTCTAGTACAAATAACGTTATTCAATAATGCAGTATCTTCCCATTGTACCATTACAGTGTTGGCATAGGAGATGGCACATGGTGCACCTATGGCCAATCCATACTGTTGAATGCAAAATTTCCCTTCAAGCACAAATGCATTATTGGTAAGCAACAATTCCATCAACCTACATATAGTCTGCATGTGTCCATTATCAAAATCACTATGACTTTGCAAGAAATCTCTCTATATTGGATGTCTACATCATTTGGCATGCATGTAAATAATGAACATACATCCATAGTGACTAACATATCTGTAGCAGAAAATGGCACCTTCTGTAACTTATCATATAGCATAGTAACAAAATGCTGTGAGTCTTTTAAAATAGTGGATGATTTTATTAATAAAGGATGTAGAGTTTTTTCTAAATAAATGGATATGGGCTCTGTGGCCCAACCTTGCCTGCCACAACTGGCCTCTAGGGTGAGTCAGATAAATATTTATGGATTTTAGGCAAGCCCTTTATAAGGGGTATCAAAGGTTTCTCAACAATACAGTATGACTTCTGTATTTTTCTCTGTTTTTCTACTTCTATATCAATCACTAAGGGCACTAAGAAAGGATGCCCTTTATCTCCTTTGTCATTTGCTTTACTTATAGAGCCCTTTGCATACTATATTAGAATGAGCACAAACATTAAAGCTATATTGGTTGGGAATAATCTAGAAATGAAGGTTCAGCTCTTTGCTGACAGTTTGTTAACTTGAAATGAAAATGTTAATTCATCATCTGCTTTGCTGAAATCAGTTGATTACTTTCAGTCTATTTCCGCTCTAAACTTTAATGAAAATAAAACAAAATTGATGTTAATAAACTATGATGAAAAGAATTTAAATAAGAAATTTTCTCAATATCTTACCACAATAATAAAATTAAATACTTAGGGGTCATATTAACTAAAATTTTAAATGAGACATTGACTGCTAATTATAATAATATTTTAGACCATATAAAAAGCCTCATAAAAATGGAATAAATTCTTTTTTACAATAGAAGGCAGATTATGCACAATAAAAATGATTATTTTTTTTTCAAAACTACAGGATTTTATACAAGCATCCCCTAGTCCCCCTCTAAACAATATATAAAACAGTTTAACAAATTAATTTTATTTTTTATGGTTTAATAGTAGACTAGCTATTAATCATCATGTGAATGATTGGGAAGTGGGGGGGCATACATCTTCCTGATAAAGAGGTTTATGCATTATCACCTGTTGTAAAGACTTTATCTTTGTGGTTAAGCACTTCTTATTCAGCTAGATGGAAAAAATACATGAAAACATTTGGTTAGAATCAGGTAAGTCAGTGTCACCACAGTATACAGAGATGTTATCTAATAATCTCCTCAGACTGGTGAGAGAATATAAAGTCTAGGTAAAAAGAAAAAAATATATATAAGTCCTAAATTTATAACTGATACATAAAAATGTTATAATACGTATCAAAACAATAATCCCGGTGTCAAGGCTCGGATATTTTTGTTATGCCCCATTGCCTGTACCCAAGATTATATGAATATTTTTGATGTTGCCACAATCAAAATTCTTAAAGAAAATGAGCTAATCTACTGGCATCAACTGCCACACACTGGAAACTTCTATCAATGGAACAAATTAAAAATAGATTCAATCTGGGCAATAGTATGTGGCTAGCAATACAACATCTAAGGCTATATGTTATAAATAGATTTGAGTTAACGGGTCCAACAATTAAAGACAATGTCCCTAAATTTTTGAATATCTCATTTACTTAACAAACCATACTGTCCAAGGAAAATATTATGTATCAAAAATTTACAAAATAATTAAAAGCAATATATTATAAAGAAAAATTGGGGGATTAGTATAAAATAATTAACAATCAAGGTCCTGATGATAATGTGAAAAGACTAATATTTACTTCCCCTAAATGTACTTCCCTGTCAATTCAATGGAAATTATTTGCCTGGAAATTTCTTCATAGGTCTTTTCTGACACCACATAAATTAGAATTAATATTTAAACAAGAACTTGGTTGTTAGAGATGTAAAGCAAAATAGAAGGCAGACTAGCAACACATGTTTTCTGATTGTCAACTACTTAAATCATTTAAATCTTTAATTTTGTTTAATTCCACAATGTGTCTCTAGACAAAGTTTTCACTTTTATGAATCATTTTAGCCATAACAAGACAATCACAACAAACTGGAAGAGTGAAACATCTCCAACTTTTAAAGATTTTAGAAGTATTGTGTTATCTGTTTCCCAGATGAAAATATCAACTATCAGAAAAAGAACTGAGAAATGGTGGAAATACTGTGGAAAGATGACTGATGTATTATATGACTGCATACTATAATTTGAAGACATTTTTTATCATATCAATTTAGGCACCCATGTAAAGAGTTTGCTTGGTTGGTTTATTATGTATTTTTTATATTATTATAGGTGTTGTTAATCAATAATGTATGTTTAGTTTGCTTTGATACTGTAAATCATAGGTTCATAGGTTCATAGGTTCATACTAGACTATCTGCCTTAGGGCATTTATAAGCCTAGCCAGAGTATGTTTGGCTTTCGCCACCCATTTTAAATTAATTTTGCTATGCCCTTTTTCGAGGTTAGTATACTGTGCCTCTGTCTAACAGTGACACAGAAGTGATACCCGGGGTAAACCTACGATCTCCCATCCACTCATCAAGATTCCTCTTGAAGAGAGTCAATGAGGGACTCTGCCAAACCTGGACTGGGATTTTATTCCAGAGTGAAGGGAGCCTCTGGGTTATGAATCTGTCCCTCCAGCATGTCGTATTTATTTCAGTGCTGAGGTTCAAGTCTCTCGAGCGTGTAGCTTGATGGGATTTGGATTTTTTGAGGTGCAGCATGTCCCTTAATTCCGGGTTGGACATGGCTTTATACGTCAGGCACAGGTCGCCTCTGAGCAGGTGGTATGCCACTGAGTAGAGCTGGAGTTTCTTTAACCGGGCAACATATGGCATCTGTTTGAGCCCTTTGATCCTCTTGGTGAGGTACTTTTGGGGTCTTTCCAGTTGCTGCAGGTGTTTGGTAAGGTACATCCCAAAAGGGGCATTGTACTCGATTATGGGCCTGATGAGGGATGAGTAAAGAGGCACGATGACCTCCCTAATCTAGATGTGAATCCCTTCATGATTAGGTGGGCTATATAAAATGTTTTTCTAACCACTTTGGCCACGTGGTTGTCAAATGAGAGATTGCTATCAACTTGGGTCCCCAGGTCCCTAATTACTTCTTCTGTACTTAATGGATTACCACCTATGTGGTAATTTGTGGGCACTTTGTTTTTGCCAAATGGGATGACTATACACTTTTTGGCATTTAGCTTGAGGCCATGGCTCTGGCACCAGTTGTCTGTTTCTAAGAGGCCCTTTTGGAGGATGCTTGTGTCGGCTGGAGAGTCGATTATGGCACCCAGTTTGCAGTCATCTGCGAACTTGGTCAGCCACAGTCCTTCTGTGTTGGCCTGTACCTCCGAGAAATATATACCGAACAAGAGAGTTCCCAGGACTGAGCCTTGTGGGACGCCACTTGTAACTGGTTTGGAGTCTGACATGGCTCCAGCAATTCTAACCATGTGGGTTCAGTCCTTGAGCCAGTTTGCAATCCATCTAGTGACATAGGCGTTTATATTTAAGCTGGTGAACTTATCTATAATGCCCGAGTGGGGTTTTGTATTGAAGGTTTTTGCGAGGTCCAGGTAGGCTGTGTGGACCACCTTCCCTTCGTCAATGGCCTTGGTGACTGTTTCAAAGAAGTCGACCCAGTTTAAGAGGCAGGATCTGCCCTTAACAAAGCTGAACTGGGTAGGATCCAGTGTCTGTAGGTCCCCAATATCTTTATTTATGAGGTCCATGATGATCCTTTCCATAGCTTTGCAGACCAAGCTAGTCAGGCTTATGTGGCGATAGTTTCCAGGGTCCGTTGAGGCACCACCTTTGTGGAGAGGGACCACTGTTGCTGTACGCAACTCTTTGGGTACATATCCTGTAGTAAGGCTGAGATTGAACAGTAGTTTTATGTTTGGGTTTAGCTCTTCTTGGAGTTCATGTAGGACACAGTCCGGGACACCGTCTGGTCCCATTGATACTGTGTTTTTTGCTTTGGAGAGGGCGGCTCTTACCTGAGCATCTGAGATGTCAGGGGGGCAGCACTCTGCTGGGATAGATATTTGCCCTTTTGATGGGGGGGGAGAAGTTTGCGCTGAACTTGTCAGCTAGGATGTTGGCAATGTCTGTGGGTTCGGTGTATTTTTTGTCATTTTGGACAAATTCTGAGCATATCTGGGAATTCCCACCCAAGTTCCTAACATAACAAAAGAAAGCCTTGTGATTATCCTTAGTGTCCTGTGCAATTTTTCTCTCAAAGCTGGCCTTAGACGATTTTATGAGTGCCCTTAGTTTTTTGCTAATACTGATCAGCGATGCCTTCCCTTTTTGGGATTTTGCTCTATCATGTAGTAGCTTCCTCCTTCTATTGTATAGTTTGTTTATGGCTGGGGTCCACCAGACAGGACGTCTGCCTTTGGAGGATTGGGTCTTGGTTTTATTTGGGATTGCATAATCCATGCATTCCTGAAGGTGTTCATAGAATGCATTTATAAAGGATTCTGCGGTCTGGGCCATATTTTCCACAGGCCCGGGGGCTTTGAAGGATTTCACCTCAGTTTTGAGGTGTGTGAAATTTGCTTTAGAGAAGTTTTTCACTGTGGTTTTCTGGGCAGGGGGTGGGGTCAGGATGTGAATATCCAGTGAGATCAGTTTATGGTCTGATCTTACCAGTGAGGGCTACACTTCTGGACTGGAGCATAGAGTCCCCATGTTGGTGATGATCAGGTCCAGTATGTTTTCCCCTCTTGTGGGAGTGGTAACAAGTTGTTCCATAGCATTTGAGTTTATGAATTCTAGGAAACTTTGGGCTAGGGTGTTGGAGCTAGAGTAATGCTCCCAGTCTATGTTTGGGTAGTTGAAGTCGCCCAATATAATGGTGTTTGGAGAGACCTTCATATTTTTCAGTGTTCTCAGGAAGGCCAAGTGGGGTTCCTGGGTTTGGGAGGGTGGTCTGTAGCAGGCTATAAACTGGAAGGCAGTTTTACCCACTGTTAGTTGCACATGGATAGTCTCTGATGCTTCGTGCTTTGCCACCAACCTGGAGGTGTGGGTATCTTTGATGAATATCGATACTCCCCCTCCTTTTGTGGTTCGGTCCAAGTTTTGGGGCCGAAAAGCATGGTATGAGGTATAACCTGGTAGTGGTGGGGTGCTCTCGGGAGCCCTGAACCAGGTTTCTTTTACTGCACAGATATCAATGTTCTCCATGCTAAGGAGAGTTTCAAGTGCGTGCATCTTGAGGTTTAGACTTCTGGCGTTGAGTAGCATTACTCTTAGTTTCTTATCCCTTGTGATAACTATGGAGGTGGGTTTGTCTTTTGAGCCTTGCCTAAAAAAGGCACTATGGGGGTAGCAAGAGTCTTTGCCAATATCCGAAAGCCCAGGGGTGACAGGTGCAAGCCGTCCCTAGCAAAGCATCATGGCTTGTTGAACATATCATCCCAGGCTGACAGGCATTGGATCCCCATTGAATGACACCAGTACTTAAGCCAATTGTTGAAATTGATCATCTTGTCTTCATAGTGTGGCATCATTCTTGGTGAGCATAAGATGCTACTCAAGGTCAGGGTCATACCTGCCTGGGCTACATGCTCAGAGAGCTCCTCTATGTCTCTTTTCATGTAGTCCAGGGAGGTACGTCTCAGGTCATTCACACCAGCATGGACAATGACTGAGTCATATTTGTACTTGCCTTGGAGTGACCTGAGTGCTTGTGTTATGTGGCAGATCCTAGAGCCCGACAGGCTGCTCACCGTGACCTTCTCCTTGTTCAGCCTGGTGAGCGGGACGTCAGTGTGCCTGACGATAGAGTCACCTGTTACAAGTGTATAAGGTGTGTTGTTTAGCCTTAAGGGCTGTGACTGTTCGGCACACTGGCTTTGTGAGATATGTGTTGCACGTGTTTTGTTTTGGGGTAGCGGTTGCTTGGGTGTCTGCTTTGGAGGTCTCTGCTGCTTAGGCAGATCTTTATTTAGAGCCTCCGAGTATGTTTTTGTGTGATTATGTGTTTGGTTTGCTGTCATGGTAGGTCTATGTGAGACTGGAATTGTAGTGAGTGTGGTTTCCTTCTCCTCCTGACTGGTTATGCCAGTACTGAGTTGAGAGAGCTTAGCCTCCAGTTTGGCTATATGGTTGCATCTCTCACATGTGTTGGAATTTGTTGGGAGGAGGAGAGGGTTGTCTGTGTACATGAGGCAGTTGTAACATTGCCTCAAGATTCCCAGGTTCACCAGCTGGACCGGAGAGGAGATTGACAACTGACCTTTGGACATGCTAGAATAATATTGGGAATTCCTTTATAATTGAGAACAAGGGCCAATGGGGAGTGAGGGTGTAGTGCTTTTAATTTTTAGTGCTGACTTATATAATTGCTTTAGTGAGCAAGTGCCAGGTAACTTAAGTGCAATGTGTTACAGGTAACTTAAATGCAAAAACGACAAACAGTAACTTTCTTTCAAGTGAAACAAGGAAATAAGTACAGTAAGCAATGCAGATATCACTAGGGATCCACAGAAGCACCGAGAATCTGCGTTTTAGGTGGAATTAGCGTTCCAGGGAAATAACAAGCAAACAAACAACAAGCATACAAACAAAGCTAGATTCAGCAGGCCTGGATCTAGTCTATGCTACAGCAAACAAGGTGTACCAATTTCAGTAAGAAACAGTTCAAATATGCAGGCACTATAAACCTTTAACCAGAAATTCCCAGCTCAGAAGGGCAGAGTCCAGCCTCTCCTCCCACAAGAGTGCAGACCACGAACCTTCTTAATGTAAAATAACTGGCCTGAAGCCCAAGTGCATAAACCAGAACTAATACACTTTAGGAATAACAGACACTGAGCTCTCAATCAACAGTTCCCAACTTAGAAGGATGAAAGCTACCTGTCCTGCCACCACAGTGCATGCCACAAACCTTCCTAATGTAAAACAACTGGTCTGAAGACAAGTGCTTAATCCAAAAGACTTAGAATGATAGCTACACTTTAATCAAGTTACTACCAAGCAGTAATAAATACAATTGAATACTTTAAAGAATGCCTGGATTAGTGCTCAAGTTATACAAACAAAGCTAGATTCAGCAGGCCTGGATCTAGTCTATGCTACAGCAAACAAGGTGTACCAATTTCAGTAAGAAGCAGTTCAGATATGCATGCACTATAAGCCTTTAACCAGAAATTCCCAGCTCAGAAGGGCAGAGTCCAGCCTCTCCTCCCACTACAGTGCAGACCACAAACCCTCTCAATGTAAAACAACTGGTCTGAAGCCCAAGTGTTGAAACTAAAATGCTTAGAATGAGTTACACCAAGCAGTAATAAATACAAATGAGTACTTTTAAGATGACACAAAAGCAAAATAAAGTAGGAAGAAACACAAGTACAGTAAAAGCAGATTATTTTTTTTTTTTCAGAAAAGTAGCAAAAGCAGTAGTAAATACAATTCTCATGCAGTGCAAGCTGGCACACTTGAATATGTAGCAATATTAGTCCACACACAGTTTGAAAAAATGTAATTAAATTAAAAAGGACTAAAAGCAAGTGCAGAAAGGGTTAATTAGGTAGAATGTGTTAAAGGGATGGGCCTGGGGGGGTGTCTTAGATCATATTCTTGTTTTATAAAAGTCAATAAAAAGGTTAAAAAAAAGATTTTAAGGGAGAGTGTCAAAGAAATACTGGATAAAATGTTGTTTTATACTTGATCTTAACACACAAATCAAGTGCAAAATAGTAAGAAGGTATTAATTAACTTGCACTGTCTGTTATATTTACTTCAAAATTATGATTTTAGTACTTGTAGAATCTGTATTTCTCTCTTCAAGTTATATAATACATTTTATAGTACTGTGGCACCATGCACAATATAGAATTAATTTCTTCATTTCAACATTTATCCTGAGAAATTACATTACTCAAATTGCATTCTGTTCTTGTAAAATTTAAAGTTGTACTACACTATTCATTTAGTCTGTACCTTTACTCAATGAAAACACTGAGATCAGTTCAGCTGTTATGACATTTACTCTGCATATGAAGTAGACATCTAGTTTAACAAAGATAATAAATTTCACAAGTTGCACAGTTTATAAGCATATTACTTCTGATTCTTATTAACAATGAATGCCAAGCTGTATGTTTTTGCCAAGAGTTCAAACTAAGAGCACTCTATACACTGAAATGCAGAATACTCATTTCACATTTTCAGAAAAATTCACTGAAATACATTTTAACCTGTTTGTTACTCTCACAATTCCCTCTTTAATTAAAAAGCAGAAAATGACTGTCTATTTTTGACTTCAGTTGTACACATTGCTTTTCCAATTTACCTAGGTTAGCCATCATGATTTGTTGCATTCTATATGTTTTCCGCAAATGACAATTCCAGATAATTAATATGACTATAATGCCTAACACTACTAATACAGGATGTATTAACCAATGTAACAGGTTTTTTTCCTGATTTTGACCAACCAGTAAAGATATCCCACGAGTTGTGAGCAGTGTCTTATTTGGTCTTTTCAGCCAAACTAAGTAATTTATCTTTTGCAATGATGCTTAGTGCTTCATAATACAGAATATTTTTATTTCTTTTTGTCAAATACTCTCTGAGAATCTTAGTATTGTTTGTTATGTTTTCTAAATTATCCAAGGATATAGATATATTGGAAAGCTGTATTGTCATAATTCCAATTTTTGAAAGTGTTTACCTCTATGGTTTCAGTAGACACGTAGCTCTTATTATTCCATTTAAGGAAATCAACATGTGATAAACATCCTACAAAAGGTAATTTTATATTATGACCTACATCTTGATCTGGAACCAGACAAATATGCTGGGGAGCCACTTCTATAAACATTTGAAAAGAAGAAGGCATAATGGTCCATTTGCATAAATTAACAGAATGCTGCAGTAAGCATGGTTCATAGGCAGGCGAATGTCGACAAATTAATCCATTTTGAGTCCGTGTACAATACTCAATTTTATGCATTTTTCCTCTCAGATCTATATGATTAATACTGTAAATTGACACATAACAGTGCTATCAGTAACATCATAATGTGAGAATTGCCCTATACAGTACTGTGGAGTACAGTATGTTACTTCAGTAAATAGTTTAATCCAACCTGTATCAGGTATCCATTTGTTAAACAACTGTTGCCAAACATTTTCATTTTGTAACATTAGTTCAATTTGTACATTATTTTTTTCTGAATTTCCACATACAAAGATTGCATAGTGCATTTTGTCCAATATACAAAAATTGTCAAATTACCATTACATTTCAACTGACGTAGTTGCATAGCATCATAATTGTCTAAAAATTGCTGCTGATAATTTATATTGTGCAAATGTGTTTTCCATATCTCTGGATTACAAGATGCTTGTAAATGTACAATCTGAGAGATATCTTCCCCCACTACTTTTAAACGATTAGTTAGAATTTTAATGTCAGCTGCATTAATAACTCCAATGCCTGTGCCTAGGCCTCCTAGGAGAGTAATGGACCTGCAAAGTCAATTTGGATGGCATACCAAGGTCCATCTGCTGGAGTTACCCTTAGTAACTGTGGCTTTTTCAATTGAGCATTAACCTGCAAACATATCAAGCATTCAGCACGCACTAAATCGCAGATTTATTTTTAACTCCTGCCTTTATTGTAACTTGCTTGACACTAAATAATGCCAACTACTTTGCAAACACTGTATGGCATAATGTGGTGTCTGTACTATAATGCCTTTGGAAAAAGGTGTTAAGTATTCAGTTTGTTTTAAACCCCAATAAATGGCCAAAAATTGCTAGATGCATGGGTGATATCCCCTCTCAATATGTGTCATTTTACTACTGAAGAATGTAATGGGGCATAAAGTATTTTTCCATTCTAGCATTAGATCCCTGAGGCCATTCCTGTAAAACCTCAACAGAGAGTGCATTGGGACCAGCTACTGCCTGTAACAGAAAGGGACATGTTAAACCTGGAGTTACTAGCTCTGTAGCCTTGGCCAATTCTGCCTTTAAATCACAAAAGGCTGTATTTTCCTTTGGTCCCCACTCCAGAAAGGGTAATTCATTTTGGCTAGAAAGCATGTCATGACATGAATTGTACCTTTTCACTTTTAACCTTAAACCCTGCCTCCTGCAGTGTTTGAAGGACCTGTATCACTTTAGCTAAATGCTGTTCTTTTGTTTCAGACACAGTTACTGTAAAATTGAAAGCATACCCTTCCCCCTGTAGTATACATCATTTTATTGCAGTATTGTTTATTTACTTTATGCTGTGAGAATTGAATGTATGCTTGCCCTTTGGCTGTTACCTAGACTGTGACAATTTGGTCTTACACATTTGCTTTTTGATTTGATTATTTTTTGGCCATTTTCAAAAACAGAAAATATTTTTATAAAACTTTTGCTTTTGCCTATATTGTCAAAGTTGTAAGAGGAATTCCTTTTACCTATTTTGAAAAGACGTTTACTGTTACTACTAGCTATTTGTACCATCCCTTTTTGTAAAGGGACCTTCATAATTTATTTTAACTGCATACTATAGTCTATGTACTGACTGTACTTGGTGTAGTATTTACTTGCAAACAGATTATTAATGACATGTATGCACAAGTATGACATCTTATTACAATTTGTTAGAAAAATGTAAGCCAAATGGCAATTTTTGGCCTGCCAACCAGTCTTGTTTTCTTAACATTTTATGTTATGTTATGCAACATTCCTTGTAACTACCCATTTCAGCCTGGAAAGATTTGAGAGATTTGCGCATTCCAGATGCTTAACCCATAACTCCTTCAGCACTTACTCGTACCTTCAGTCATGCGTTAATATACTTGCAACTTAGAATGTAGTTGTAATAAACATTAACGTGCTTAACTATGCATAATATTGCTTTTGAATACTGCTTTTGCTGGAGTCTTTGCTATTTTTTATGCTATTATACAATTAAAATAAATATATTTACATTTGCTGTTGTGTGCCTTTTGCTGGACTTTAGGTGAAAAGAAAATACATGCATGTCAGTCTTGTGAGGTCATGTCTTTAATGTGTTTAACTACTCTCATTTGATTTTTATGCCCTAGAACTGTTTTGTTATTACTATTTAAGTGCCTTGCTGTAACTGAATGAAAGTGTATGCTGTGTACCCTTAACCATTTTCGAAAAGTAGACTAGTACGTTGTAAATTATTTATCAGCATAATTAACTGCTTTTGCTTTAACTCTTTACTAACCAGACTATATTTGTCAGTATTTTGTTCTGCTGACTTTAAAGCTCTTATGCACTTCTGAAAAAGTGTTTGTACATGTTGTCTGAACTTTTTGAACTCACTCGGACTGTGGCACCATGAACCTTGTCTCTGTTATTATCTGTTTGGTCATGTACAGTGGTTTTATGCCACTTTTGCTGATTATAAGCCATGAAATGCTGAGGAATAAAATTCCAGAAGCAACGCTCAAGTGTATCATTTCATACAGTTCCTAAAGTTTTAAGAACCCAAGCTTCAAATGTAATCATGTTATTAAAATACCCTTCTGTTCATCCCATTTAGGGATAGTTTCTAACATCCTAGACTGATGAGAAACTTCAGTAGAAAAAACAGTTGAGGCTATGACAGGACTGGTAGCAGTTTCTAGTGCTTTAGATTGATATTTTTCTAACAAGGCTTGTAATCTTAAAATATTGTGATTAGCTAAATCTCCTGCTCTAGCAGCCTCAGATTCCTGTGTTTCTAATTGAGTTCATAATGTGTTAGTCTCTTCCCTTGCAACAATTACATCATGCTGTGTGTCAGCCAGTTGCTTGTCATATATATATATATATATATATATATATATATATATATGTATATATATATATATATATATATATTTTTTTTTTTTGTTTTGCAAACGGACAATTAACCCTTTTATTATACCAATAGCTTTACTGCCTTGTTTAATAACAGTTTGTGTAAAGGTCTTAATTTTAGTCTGTGAGACTTTTAAAAACTGAGAAAATTTATTTGAACATTTAGCAGTGCCAGCATGCATTTTAACAGACACTTTTCATTTATCACAGTAAGTCTGAAAGTGACCCATGAGGTCAAGATAAACTCCTGCAAATTAGACAGTAAAGTACAAACATTGACATTTGCATCACCCTCTAATAAATCTTTTGCAACAGGAACCATGGTCTGTGCTTCAAGCTTACTTTATCCTGGTTGTGTTCCAGCTTTCTTGCAATACGTACAATACATTTATGACAAGACATGCAAAAAGCAACATTTAAATAACACATCTGTGTACATTTTGTGACACTTTTGCCTTATGTAGTAAAGGCTTACAGGTGCTAACATGCTGATTATACTATGTATTAAAATAATTTCACACATTTACATATGATTTAGATACATCAACAGTTAAATACTAAGTGCACTTCTTGGCATTTTCATGAATTGCATTCATTGTTAAAAGAAAAAAACAGAAGAAAATCTTTACCACAAATGTTCAGGACAAGGTGGCCAGTCTTGACAAGAAGATCAGTTGTGGGAGGATTTTTTGCTGTCTTTCACTAGATGCTGGCGAAGTAAAGTCTGATAGTATGACCTGCTCTCCATATCTCACTAACTGTCTGAAGAATAATTACTGTACTTCCCTGTACTGCACTGCAGGGTTTGTCCTCCAATCAATGGACAAAGCTTCAGGAAAGAAGAGTCAACTCCAAAAAAAAAGTCTGCGCAGGAATGTCGCACTGTGAGAGGCACCTCTGCAGGTCACCTCCCTGGTTGTTTATAGAATGAAAGATGATTTTGTTTATGCCTGTTGATGTCAACCCCTTGCTTGATTGACTTGTCCAGCATATGTAGGTAATAGATATGTCTATGCTTATGACAATATTTATGGTAAAGATCTGTGTTGGTTTCTGTGTGGATATGCTTTTTTAGTGGGAAGTGAGTAGCTCAAATACATGGCAATATTAGAAACTCATGCTCTGAGAGTTCATTGAAAGTCTGACACATAGTAAAGGAGGGACTAATATGAAAGTAATAGCATGTTTTCCACAACGTCAGACAAAATGGCACAGTCATTTTGATAAGCTGAGAATGTATGTGCCTCTTAAAAAGAATGTAGTGGGCATATTGCTAACCGTATGTTATCCCACAGTATGAATATAATTCTGGGACTATATTATTAGTTAGTCTAGACATCATAGTTGCTCTTTTATTACTTTATATCTAATAGTATGGTCTAGTGAATATGGTATCCTATTGATAGAAGAGAGACATTTTGAATGATAATTTTATATGCATATCATTTGTCTACCATAATATCCAAGCATGTACAGTCTTGTAGTCAGATTCAAACTTAAATAATTAACTAGTTAGTCACGTTATCAATAATATATAATAGCATATTAGTAATATAGCATGGTAGTTATAAACAATGTTATATGCATTTGTTTTTATCTGTGTTAATCTCTTTTTTCTCAGAACTGAAAGAAATGCTTGGATTTATAACAATAATATATAGGCTCTTTTAAACTTATTAGAACAAAATGACTACAAGATCTGCTATAACAAGTAAATGTATGTTTACAATCTAAATAATATGCATATACTAACTCTTTTTAATTTTGTTAAATATGTTAGACCTTTCATATATCATAACGTTAGAAGTAGTGGAGTGATGCTAGATACCTGTGGGTAGGTGGTACTGTTTGAATAGGATTGCTATTCAAGCCAGGAGCTTTAAACTTTATTGGTGGAGACGGGAAAGAACAGTGCATGTATAGTAGCTTACAAATTAATTATTTTTCTTTCTTTTTTGGTGTCTACTATTCTTGATAGAAAGTTTACAGTTAATCTCAATTATCTTATATTTATATCTATGAGTAGGTAGTTCAGTAGATACAATAATTTTTCAGTTCCATATTATTTTCAAATGTATGTGGGCATTATATGTAATACATGGTTTATATCAAAATGCCGACGTGCAATGGCATGGCTATGAAGTATTCGAACAACATATGTTCAAATACTTCATAGTTTGGCAGGTTATGTGAGTGAACGTTATTATTGCAAATGGACTGTGCGTTCGCAATTATAACATTCGCTCATGTAAGGGGATTGTGATACAGTGCAGTTAGAGAAATACATCCCTTTCCTCACTGTAGTGCGATCTCGGAGTTGGAATATTAAGTTAGGGAGGTGTGGTGGCGCAGCCCCCCACAGGGGGGTGCAGGGGGGCTTGCCCCCCTGCATAAATGTGAGTTTAGGCTAGTTAGGTAGGGAGTTAAGGGAAGGGTGAGATTGCTGTTGATTGTCGAAAATGTCGCGAGCAACATTTTCGACAATTAACAGCTGTTTTTGACATTAGGTACATATGGAAATGTGTACGTTCGGCAAAACACTTCGCTAATACGTACACATTTTATTTTAACTTTCGACTTATTGATAGTAAACCGTAATACATATTTACTTTTTTATATTTCGACAGTATGACCAGCTTGAAATACATATCAGTTAATATAATTGGATTAAAAAATAATGGTTGTAAAATGGTAGTTTATACAATTTTTTAAACATATTTAATTCCCAAGTTATCTTTTTCCAGGAAACGCACTTAATAAAAGATGATTTGGACAGACTTAAAAATCAACACTATTCTGTACTGATGAGCTCATATTATAAACAAAAGAGAAGAGAGGTGGCTATTTTATGGAAAAATTCTTTTCCTCTACCTAAAATTCTGAATGCATTCAGTGATGAAAAAGGTATGTTTTGTTCAGTTAGAGATTCAAAGGAAACTATACACTTTTATTAATGTATATTGAATACCTGGATTAGGAATGCAAGCAGTTAAAAAACAGTTGGGGGAATAATACAAATATCAAAGGAAACATAATTTTTGCAGGTGACTTTAATTGTATTTTATCTGACAAGGACACCATCACTAGCTGTAAAAGGAAGGAACCTGCCTCTGTCAATGCTTTGATGGAGTTCACTGATCTATCTAATATGAGAGATATATAAAAATGTATTTACAGTATCAGACTCACTCATCTTTACACATTTCTCACACGGGCATGGGAAACAATCATAAAAAGATATAAAGTATATGTTTTGAATGAGATCACTAGTAGAATAGATAATGTTAAAGTAGTATGTTGCTCATTGTCAAATCATAATGCAATAACATTTGAAGTTATATTGAATTCTAGTAATAACATCCCAATTAAAAAGATTCCTGCATATATAACCAATATGAAAGACTTTAAAGATTTCCTTAATAAAAAAAAAATAAAACTTTTTATTAAAATTAATCATACAGGTGACACCCCAGAGATTTTTGTATGGGACTGTTTAAAAGCATACCTATTTGGCCAAATTACAAGTTGGTATGCACAAAAAAGAAAACAATGGGACACATAATTGATTAATTTAAGGATAAAATTGATAATTTTAAATTAGATAATCAAAAAGGAAATAATTTAACAAAAGAAATAAATAGTTTAAACAGTAAATATTTAGAAATTTTGCAACATAAAACTGTGATACATTTGGAAAAGATTAAAATATCTAATTATTTCAAAAATCCTAAATCCATGCATAAATGGGATACTAGAAAAAATGATTGCTAAATCTAACCACATCAGAGAATTATACTCTTCTAGTAGTAAAATGAAGGTGACTGAATTAGAAGATGTTCTGGATGTCTTCAAGTTTCATTTTAATAAGATTAATCAAAACAAACCAGCAATGAATACACAAGATCTAATTAAAACATTTATAAAAATATATACTGAAAATAGTCTGTCAGAGGATCAATTAAAATAATTGACAAGCCCATATCAATGTCTGAACTCAAAATTCAAAATAATAAATTAAAACCCAATAAGGCACCTAGAAATGATGGTATAATACCTGAACTATATGAAATGATGACTTAGGATGCTTTGAGTATTTTAATACATATATTTTCAAGAGTAAAAGGACTTACAAAGGCACCACCATCCTGAAATACATCCTAATATGCTAATATCCCCAGTTTTAAAACCTGACTAGGACTCAACATAATGTTCTTCAAAGAGACTAATTTAATTATTAAATGTAGATTATAAAAGATTCATGGCAATCTATGTCTCTAGACTAAAACATCAGACTGTGTTTATAATGAACAGGAACACATATTATAATATCAAAATAATACTATCAATAATTGATTATACTAATAATTTAAAAAAAAAAACAGCTAACTTTGGTTAGTCTAGATATAAGTAGTGCAGTTGGCTCAGTTAATTGAGAGTATTTATTATTAGTACTAGAGGAATGCAATTTTTCAAATAATTTCTTACAATTAATCAAACTTCTCCATGAAAACTATTTTGTATACATTAAGATTGGCTCATATACTTCCCAATCAAGCATGATCACTAAAGATACTAAACAGGGTTGTCCCTTGTCCCCATTGCTTTTTGCTCTAGTTGTGGAACTTTTTGCAGATTATATAAGATAAAATAAAAACATTAAAGCATACTAATGAATAATGATTTAATTCATAAAACACAATTATTTGCAGATGCCATCCTATTAACTTTGACTGATTACAATTCTTCTCTTATCCCAGCATTCCAAGCAATATAAATATTCCAGAAGAAATCCGGACTCAGTTTTAATCAGAAAAAGACTAAAATACTACCTCTTAATTATAATATTAATAAAATAGATAAGAAATTACATAAACACAGTGGGAAAGGTGGTAAAATCACATACTTGGGTATAATCATGTTTGATAATATCAAAGATATAACAGCCCTTAATTATAAAAATAACTTAAATTCCATAAAACAAACTCTTAATAAATTGAATATTTCTTTTTTTACTATGGAAGAGAGGCTCTCCTTAATTAAAATGATTATCTTTCCTAAAATTCTACATATAATACAATTGTTATTCCTCCCACTCCCAAAAAGTATAAAAGAGTATAATTCTTTATATCTAAAATTTATATGGTTCCCTAATAAATATAGATTGGCTTTAATCCACCACATTAGACATTGGTAATTAGGTGGCATTGGTCATCCAAATTTAGAATTATATTCCTTATCCTCTATTGTAAAAAAAATAATTTCTTGATTAAATAATTATAATGCCAAATGGAAAGATATTCAGGGAGATATTTGGGGCAAATCCAATAACTTAACAAAATCATATCATACTAAAATAGCTACTAGTAAATTCCATTGGGTAGTAAAAGAGTATATTATAAAAAACAAAAACAAACCAGTTAATTCTTATTATATCAATACAATAATAATCTCCTTTAAATTTTCATTTTTAGGAACCATGGATATAAAGCAGTGATTTTCTTTGTATTTCCAATTGCCTATACTCAAAATAGTATTACTACATTTAATTTAACAATGGCTACACTAAAAGATAAAAAAAACTGTTATACGTATGTCAATTATTAGACAATGGGAAACTACAAAATGTTGACCATATTATTAATAAGTTTGGGTTAAATAAAGGCATATGGCTAGAAATTCAAAACTGTAGACAATTAATTGAATATAATATCAATCTAATATAACAAATGGTTAGAAATTCTTTCTCCACATTTACAGATTTGCTCATTATTCTAGTGCACCAGAATATAATAGGAATGGGACTTCTATCTAAAATATATAAGGTACTTAAGAAATCAACAGTATGTTAAAGAGAAACCTATTGTGACTATTTTAGACTTGTTTGTAATAATGCCCCAAGTGAAGATGATAAAAAAGTAACACCCAATCTTCAAAACAAAGGTGGAGGATATTCTTTTGTAAGTTCTTACACAGATCCTTTATCATGCCACATGAAGTTGAATTGAGGTATAATAAAGACATAGGATGCTGGAGATGTAAACTAAATGTTAAATCTGACTGGCAGCATATGTTTTACGGTTGTATAAAACTAAAACATATTGGGATACTATGAATTCTCTTTTAGTCTATTTTAATGATAAAGTTATGCTGACCAAATCTCTTATTTTATTTAATACACCTATTCCCAATTGTGTCATAAAAATAAAATACTCTCTTTTTATGGAGTATCTTAACATTAGTAAAAAAAAGTCACCACCAAGAACTGGAAGAATCAGACAACTCCGACTATGAAGGAGTTTGTACACCTGGCAACAGAAGTGTGTCATCTTGAACTTATGGTCAAGACAAGAACATCTAGAATCATCTCTTCATATAATATGTAGCTGAAATTCAAAGATGTGCTGGATAAACAGACTTTAATAATTAACCAACAACTATTCTTGTCACATTTCTTTTTTTGTTTAAAAAGATTTGTTTTACAGTAGACACCATTGTAAATAGTTATTTTAGTTGTTGTTTATTATTGTTCTTTTAAATATGCATGTTTTATAATATTTCTATTATCATATATTAATGTTTTGTTGTTAAAATTTTTAATAAAAACAACTGAGAAAAAAAGTGAACTAACCCACAATTGTAGTATTAGTTATCTTGTAGTGCTGGCTATTGATAATCCCCAGGATTCACAAAGGGTGATTTTCCATGCAGAAATAGTGTTGGAGCTCCTGCATGGAAAATGGCCGCCGAGCAATCCAGGAAAGTGCCATTTTCACTTGCATGAACGGCCTACACTGTTCTAGCATGGAAAACTGGGAAGTATGCAAATCACTTCATTTGCTGGTGAAAACCATGCAAATGAGGTGATTTTGCAATCCAACAAGCTGCCAGGACCCCATGCTTGAACATTGTCAGTGCAGAAATGTATTCCGCTAGTAACCAAATACATTTCTGCATCTGACAAAACAGAGACATGACAGCTCGTGTAAAAGCATGCATTATGTTTAATACACATGCCACTTGCCAAAGATAAGGCCACTGGCATTGAAAACAGTTTATTTTTTTTTAAATTAAACTTTTTTTTGAACGATCTCAGCAGTTTAAGCATAGGGCAGTGGTGCACAAATGGGTTTGTGCCCAATGCATGCAGAATATAAACAATAGCAGAGAGCACTGGTTGTCAATGGGAAAGTCTCTGTGTTAGTGCAGTAACTCATGACCTACACACTGGGGTATGCAAATGAGGGGAGTTATACTGAATCACAGATTTCTTCAAAGTGTCAGCTTGTACCTAACTGTGTTGGTGCAGCAATACAACAGTGCAACTGTAAGAGCTGATTTACTTCATAAGGGGGTGTGTCATGCTTTCTGTAAGCTCTGTGGCCCATGTTGCCCATAGCTAAGCACAGCTAAGGAAGGGGATGTGTTAGATGTGCCTGAGAACTGTGTATATAGCCTAAACGGGTGTGCATGCCATGCATCAGGATTTAAACAAACAAAAAAAAAAAAAAAAAGAAAAGAAAAGAAAAAAAAGAGGAAATGGCAACACTGGTTACATATGAGCACTGGGTATGCATGGCACATATGGCACATTCTGGGATTAAACAGAGAGAAATTGGAAAGTGGAAACAGCACTAGGAAGGCAATCAAGGTGAACTAGCATAGCAGGCAGGTGGAATGTATTAGAATTAGCAAATTACACATGCAGCAGCCAAGCACACTAATATAACCTATGCAAAACCCTACAGACTGGTATTTCCCACAAACTCTACACTACCAGTGTACATAGATGGGGGATTTTTAACTGACAAAGCTAACTAAAAATGTTAGAGTCTGCTGCTGCTTTACTCCATCAATATGTGCTAGAGACTGAGGGTGGTGAGGAGGAGAATGCTGACAACCAACCCACAGTGGGGAGGAGGAGAAGAGTGTAAAGACCCAGGGTAACCTACCATGGCCTACATGAGCTGGAGATAGTAGAGCGCTATAGGGTGGACAGGAACATTCTACAGCAAATCGTTGAGCTGTGCCAGCCACACCTCATACACAGAACAAATAGAGGGGAACCCATCCCAGTTGATACCAAGGTATGTCTAGGCTTAAGAATCCTAGCCACAGGTACCTTCCAAAGACCAACTGGGGATATCACGGGTGTTTCATAGGCATCAGCATCCAGGGTACTCCACCAGTTCCTGGATGCCATGACACAATGTCCCAATGAACACATATAGTTCCCCACTGCCTGTGAGGCACTGACCAGACATATGTGTCTCTTCCACCGTAGAGCAAAATACCCTGAGGTAGTTGGTGCTATAGACTGCATGCATATCCACATCAAATTACCACCCGGTGAGCGGGGCAGGGTCTGCATAAACTGCAAGGGCTTCCCCTCCATCAACTGCCAGGTCATGTGCGATGCCCAGGGCATTATCATGAATGTGTGTGCTGGTAACCCTGGAAGCTATCATGACTCCCACATCTGGCATTCCTAACAGCTGTATCAGGCATTTGCCAGGGGGGGACATCCCATATGGCCATCTATTGGGGGGTGCTGGCTATGCACTGGAGCTGTGGTTGATGACACCCATCAGAAATGCACACACACCTAAGCAAGAACACCATAATGAGGTACACAAACCAGGATCATTGTAGAGCATGTGTTTGGGATGCTCAAGTCATGGTTCCACTGCCTTGACATATCCGGTGGAGCCTTGTAGTACTCTCCAGCTACATGCACACAAATGTTCATAGTATGTGCCATGCTACACAATATTTATTTATTTATTTATTTATTTATTGCAGTTGGTTTACCAGGATAGTCCATTGGGCCATAAAGAACCCGTTTTCAATGGAGTCCTGCGGAGAAAAGCTCCACAAAGAAAATGTACATTCAACATTTGACAGAGAAAATGTAGGTACAGAGAGTTAATAATACAATGTGGACAGGATACAAGTGAAAACTTATCAAATATACAGTAGCAGTCATAACAGTTAATACATTGAGAAGAAAAATACTAGTAATCGAACAAATGTTAAACATTATACAGATTAGAGAACAAACATAGTAGCTATATAAAGTAGGATGAGATATTGGAGGACTATGAGTAGAGTTAGTTATGTAGGGTGGGAGCATGAGCATTCCCACTGTGATGCTAGATGTAAAAAAAGAGACTTTTTGAAGGTAGAGTGGTTGGAGGTGGTGCGGATGAGTGGGGGTAGGGAGTTCCAGAGGCGAGCGAGGCTGAAGGGCAGAAGGCTTTTGCCTGGGGGATGAGTAGGTTTGTGCACTTCTAGTAGATTTTGATTATTTGACCTTAGAACTCTGTTAGGTAGGTGCATTTTAAAGGCAGAGGAAAGGGAGGGACAGAGGGAGGGGTTTTGAATAAACTTATGGGCTAGGGTTAGTTGAGTGTAAGATAGTTGGTTGGGAAGTTCTAGCCATTTTAGTTTATGGAGGGATAAACAGTGGTGAGTGGAGGAGTTATAGCTGGTGGCGAATTTTGCAATTTTATTATAGCAGGAGGTAAGCTGTTTTTTTAACAAGGACTGAAGATTAGTTAGTAGTGGGGCACCATAGAGTAGGGGGGGGATAAGGAAGGAAGTAGAGAGAGTGATTTTAGTGGCAGATGTGAGGTAGGCATTCTGTCTATAAAACACGCCAAGTTTTTGATGTGTTTTTTTGATGTTTATTTGCAGGTGAGAATTAAATTTGAGTTGGTTGTCGATTTGGACCCCAAGTAGTTTGGTCTCTGACACTATTTCAAGAGGTGAGTTGTTTTGACTAGTAATTAAGAATGTATTCAGGTCGGGAGGAGTGACTCTAGAAGGAGTAAATAACATTAGTTTGGTCTTGGTAGCATTGAGGGCTAGATGATTACTTAGCATCCATTGCTCTGTGGAAGAGAAGGCATCTTGAGTAAGTTTTGTAGTGTAGTGATAGAAGAGGCAGAACAGATGATAGTTGAATCATCTGCATATTGGATGATGCTAGAGTATGGGATTGATTTGTGGAAGTCGTTAATAAAAATATTGAAGAGAAGAGGACCAAGTATGGAGCCTTGTGGAACTCCTGTAGGGGTACTAAGGAAAGCGGAGGTGGCTTTTTTCCATTTTACAGCTTGGTTTCTGTTAGATAGATAACTAGAGAACCAGTTCAAAGAGGTGGAAGTTAGGTAAAGTTTGGAGAGTTTAGTTAAGAGCAGGCTGTGTGAGATAGTATCGAAGGCTTTGGAGAGGTCAAGAAGTAAGGTGGAAACAATTTGTCCAGAGTCACGGGCTTTATTTACAATTTCAAGGAAGGAGAGGAGGGCAGTCATAGTGCTGTGGTTAGGTCTGAAACCGTGCTGTGTGGGAGTTATAAGATGGTTGTCTAGGAGGTGAGGAAGGAGTTGAAGATGGACACATTTTTCTAGGAGTTTTGAAATGGGGGACAGGATGGCTATGGGACGGAAATTAGTAATGTTGTTATTGTTGCCACCTTTGTGTAGAGGTATAATAAAGGCTTGTTTCCAGATTTGGGGAACTGTACATTCTTGTAGGGAGTGGTTAATTAAGATGCTAATAGGGTAGGCAAGAGTTTCAGCTGCTATACTGAGAAAGTAAGAAGGGATATTGTCAGGAGCATTGATACATGGTTTCAATTTCTGAAGTAGTTTCTTTATAGTAGATGTAGGTATGGGATTTAATGAGAAGAGGGTGCAGTCAGGAGGGGGGAAATTATGGGGTGGTGTAGATGAGGATAGAGTTTGCATAGAAGAGGGGGTAGAGGAGTTAGTGGGTGGGGAGTAGGGTATAGAAGTAGAGGGAGTGGGGGTGGGTGAGGGAGTATTGGATAGCAGGGAGGTGTTGGAGAATGAGGAGGTCAATTTGGAAATAGAGTCAATAAAGAAAGAATTAAATTGGGTGGCTAAATCAAGTAGTGGAGCATTTGGATCTGGAGAAGGAGTATCTGGTTTGCTAGGGTGGAGGAGAGTAGAGATCCCTTTCCAGAATTTTTGAGGGTTGTTTTTATTATGGTTTTGGAGTGTAGAGAAGTAGTTTTGACGATCAGAAGTAATGAGTTTTTTTACTTTATTTCGGAGCATTTTATATTCGTTAAGGAGTGGTGCTGTCTTGTGTTTTTGGTAGCGTGTCCAGACTTTGTCTCTCTGTCTCATGGTAGCAAGAGTACTTTTGGAGAGCCATGGGGCTGATTTAGTTTTTATTCTCTTTGTCCGTAAGGGAGCTTGGGAGTCTAGTAATTTTAAAAATGTTGAGTTAAAGTGTGAGACAGCATTGTCTAGGGGTAGTGTTTTTAAACAATTCCAGTTAATTGCTTGTAATGAGCTTGAAAAGGTTATTGGGTTGAAGTTTTTTTGGTCACGGATAGTAATGTAGTTGTGGGTTCGTTGGAGGATAGTGGGAAGCCGGTGGGTAAAGGTGGGTATGTGGTCACCAAGTGGGTCGGGAAAAGTGCCACTGTTGGTGAAATAGTGAGGATGGGAGACTAGAATCCAATCTAATATACTCCCATTGGAGAAGTTTTTGGCAGGGTGAGTTACTGAAGTGATCAGTTGTGAGAAATTGTAGAGGTTGATGTTAATAGGATTTGTAGGAGTCTGGATAAGGGCCCAGTTAATATTTACATCTCCTAGGATTATGGTTTCATTACTAATGTTGCTGGATAGCCAGGAAAGGATAAGTTCGAGTGTGGAGATATTATCACCTGGGGGGGATATAAAGGGAAGCTATAAATATAGCTCCCCTACCCTAATATAATCCTGTAGAAACAGCTGCAACAGGAACAGCATGGGGCAGGGCCACACAGCCCCCCCACCATTGCCAAGACCAGCAGAGATACAGAGGGACTCAGAGGAAGAACATCCTGAGCCTGCCCCTGTAGGCAGAAGGAGGCATGCACAGTATGCCCAGACCTTGGCAAAGAGGCAATGCATAGCACACACACACTGACACTGTAGGGACCCAGGGACTGATAACTCTCTCCAACTCACACATGCAGTAAAATGGATGCCAAACATGACACTACCTGAGCTTTACCATGTATAAGGAGTGTACTATGTGCATCCAACATAGTCAGCCCTCCAGCACTGTCCTCAATACTGGCCCAGCAACAAGGTAAGTCACTCTTCCTATCAATTTCTGAATGGAGCAGTATGTTCTCATATTGTATGTATGATATGGATGCAAGCATGCAAGACAACTGGGTGGCTGAATGGGATAGCAGCAGACAGCTATATAGGACAGCAGGAAATTCATAGCAAATACTGGTGTCAACATACCAGGCAGCACTACACAAGGTGACAGCCCCTACCACAGTACATGTGATGGCCCAAAGAACTGTGGGTGTTAATAGGTCACACACATGGATGTCAATGAGAGTCACATACCCGCCGCCAGCCTCACCCAACAGGACAAGTGTAGATGACCATGAGGAAAGGCCAGGCTAAGGCCCCCAAATTATGACAATGGTGAACATCCCCGCACCAGACCTACACAGATATACTACAACAGGTCTGGAAGTTGCATTCTAGTTCTGAAGAGTAAGAAGTCTGAAACTAAAATATATGCCATTAATATCTAATATGTGTACTCTACTGATATGCCACCTGTCTGCATGATAGGTCACAATACAATATGAAATGGAAGCCAGCAGAGTAATCGAAATACCATTACAGTCATTTCAAATGTTAAAGTCTGCAGATGTGCACCCCCCCCCCCACAATCCCATGTAGAAATGAGATAACAGATGGCCTACAGCACTTTCAAATGGCCTACAGTCATCTGGCAAAGGTCCATGCCTCACCCATAGTGCCAATGTAAGGAATATAGGGGGTTCCAACTAACAACCTAGCACAGCAAACAAAAAACAAATGCAAGGCCATGTTGTCAAATGCCAGTAACATGCCTCCCCATGTCCTACTGCAAGGACTGTGGATCAGGTCATAAATACTACTAGGATAAAGGTCTAACTATAGGGATACCTCTGAGATATTGCTTACATAATGTTAGGTAGAGAAGAGAATAACAGAGCAGGGGTGTAGAAGCATGGATGTCATGGAGTGTGTGAAGTCTGAAACTCTAATGTCCACCCATACTACTCCTGACTGCAAACCCATGAATAAATAGCCACAAAACCACTTGTAAACCACAATGTGAAGGTAAATTGACCGGACATATGATTCCTGCCTCTGGATAACATGGGTATATCTGTACAGCTGAGAGGTATGACCCTAGAAGGATATGTCCATTCTGTGAAGTTGAGAAAAACACAAGGAGGGGATCCCCAGCCAGCACACTAACAAGGTGCTGAACCATTTACACAGAACCAGCTGTTGATTTTCTGTAGCTACTCCTCCACAATGGCAGGTGTGAGCCAGAATGTGTAGTCTATATTCCTCAGAATATTGGTCTCAGCTTCATTCATCTTGTATTTCCTGGTAAATAACTGTGAGCAAAGAAATAACTGTCAGTAGGTTATGACATGACACATCACAGTGTAAAACAGTACATATGTCAGAAAATCTATGCTACAACCAAGCATGTCACACAAGCAGCACAGACAGCAATAGTTATAGTATCCCCCATATGTTAAGCCCATTGTGTCTCCATATTGGCAACCTATCTACAGATATATCATGTAGAAAAAGTTTGCTAGGTGTAGCGATAGCACACAAAACCCTGAACTGGAGTACAACCCTCCCTGGAATGGATGCACACACTCAATATAGAAGGTCATACTGGGCATGCTCCTACACTTAGAAAACTGAAGCCCATGCCTCACAGCACAGTGGACTACATATATCAGTTATTCACATCTATCTGTGCACACACACCAAATTGTACACCATTGATACTTCACACACACACACACACACACACACACACACACACACACACACACACACACACACACACACACACACACACATTGGATAGGAATACTCACACATATCTAAGGCCAACATAATATAATATGTCAAACATACACACACAGAGACATGGGGAAGTGAAAGACAGACAGTGACACAGAGAATCCCATTATGAGGCCTGTCCCACCCACTACACATCCCATTGGCCTATATTCACATGATGTGCTGATGTCATTCACTGTAGAAATACCTTTTTGAAGCCCTCAACCCTATATTTTCAATGGTGCTTGTGATAACTGTGTAACACTACAGTACTAATAGGTATCTATGTAGCAGTTGTAATCTCAATTGTGTCAAATGTAAAGTTGTGTGTGAGTGTGTGTGTGTTTTCTAGATGAATGTGGTTGAGGCCATTCACACTCAATAGACTTCCCTTACCTCTCCTTCAGCACTGCTGCTGATGTCACTAGCCTACAGAGATACCTTTGGACAACTTTCCAACATATAAGCTCTGTGGTGCCTGTTATAACTGCGTAATACTGTACTGTAGCAAACTACTTATGTATGAGTTCCAGTCTTGATCCTGGCAACTGTGTAAATGTGAGTGCTCACATGAGAGAATGTGTGTATCCTTGTAGAGACCTGATTTTGTGGTCATTCACACTTACAACACTTCCCTTACCCCTCATTTAGCACTGCTGCTGATGTCACTCACCTTTAAAGATACCTTTGGACAGCTCTCCAACATATGAGCTCCATGGTGCTTGCAATAACTGTGTAATACTATAGTGCCACAAACTAGTTAGATAGGAGTTCCAGTCCTGTTCCTGGAAACTGTGTAAATTTGAGTGTGTGTATCCTTGTAGAGACCTGATTTTGTGGTCATTCACATGTACACTTCCCTTACCCCTCTGCTGATGATATCACTCATCTTCAAAGATACTTTTAGACAGCTGTCCAGCATATAAACTCTGTGGTGCATGCGATAAATGCAGAACAATGTAGTAGCAATAACAACATAGGTAAGGGTTTGAATCTCATTCCTGGCAAGTGTTTGTGTCTGTACATCAATCATTTTGGCTCCATTTACATCCAGTACACATCTCAGTGTCTGACTTTAGCAGTCCTGCAGATATCATTCACATTAGAAGTACCTGTTGGCAACCTTAAACCATATATGGTTAGTGGTGCATGTAGTAAATGCATAACATAATGGTCCGAAAAGATAGTTTGATAGAGATTTGAACCTCAGTCCTGGCAAATGCAAATGAGTGTGCAGGGTAAAATCTTTTGTGGAATCTCTCACCCACTGCATCACCTAATGCCAGTATTTACAAGGGCTGTTGATGTTCCTCATCTTAGAAGTACCTTGGGACAACATCCATTCTATAAGCTCCTTGGCACATGTGATAATTGCATAACACTGTAGTAGCAATACATAGCTAGGTAGGGGTTCAAACCTCAGTGCTGGCAGGTGTGTTTGTGTGTCTGTCATCAGTATCCTGTGTGGGGGTTGGTGTGATTGTGTAATAATATGATCAATTGGGGGTGGGGTTTGCTAAAGTATTATGTTGAGGACCTTTTATATGTCACACTGTCCACATTACAAGGCCAACAGTTGTCAAACACCATAGAGGTTGGTGTAGACAATCCACAGCCCTAAATGTCTTGTGCCATGTGGAATGACTACATGACAGTATGCATTAGTGAACAATATAGGCAACCCTTCTTATACTTAGAGACCACTCACCACCCATAAATCATACACGAACACACTTGGCTAGGCAAAAACCACTATATCGGTAGTTCCCCTGCATATTGCTTCACAGATAGTGCCCCTGGTGTGATTGCAGTGGACTACATGCCTGTTGACCACAACAGTGCCACTGACATAAGAAAGTACTTTGATGCATTACATCTCCTGACTAAGTGTGTATTATCCAGCAAGTAAAAGGACATGGCACCCTGTTCCATCCCCTCAGTAGCCCAATCAATGTGTACAGTGACCCTTTTGCCAAGTTCCCCAATGGACGTCTGAAACAACTGTAGAGTCTGCAAATGTACCCCACAAAGGGAATACCATGCCTTATACACATGTCCTGTATGAACAAATGCCAATAACTCCAATGAATACCTGCATCATACTGTCAATGTAGGTGCAATCACTACCTCAGTTACATAGCCAGGTCTCACCAAATGAGGTCAGGAATGATATATCAAAAGAAATTAATCTGTCCACACAACATGCTCCAGAGACCTCAAGCACACTTCCACACTTCAAAGAACATGCATGTGGGACATGTGCACAACCTAGACGCTTTCCATGTTATGGAATATAAATCACATACATGGGAAGCAGTGCACATCACTGGCCACCCACAATAGAAATCTGGATGAGTGGATGGGGAATATAATACCGACCCATGGGGACCACTCCAGTGACTATACTCCTGAGCCACACTGGGGACTATTTTCATGTGGACTGATGTCAGGGTATTCCCTCAGGTTAGCCTTGGAGAGCCTTCAGACCCATTCACCTACTACACACCTATGAAGCAAAGAACCTATGGATCTCAGTACTGGCAAATGTGTGTGTGTGTGTGTGTGTGTGTGTGTGTGTGTGTGTGTGTGTGTGTGTGTGTGTGTGTGTGTGTGTGTGAATAGTAATCCCAGTGTGTTTGGTTGATGAATATCCCCTGTGGCTGTAGTTATTAGCAATCAGAGGTGTCTCCAAACCAGAACATGTACCATTCTCCATTCTACAACAGATGTTGTAAATCAACCTATACCTATGTACAACACTCAGCCCTATAATCTGTGAGGCATATGCAATCACTATGCTACAGACCAGGGATTACCGTGCACATACTGTACCCTGTCTATGATGTGGTGGATGTGCCACCACACTGCCATACCCCATGGTCTTGCTGCTGGGCCACATCCTGGTGATAAACAGATGCCTAGAATGGAAATGGGATACAGCATGTGAGGACACATTCACTTAGCACTTCACTTGTGGGGGGTGGGGAGTGGGGTAAAGCTGGCACTGAATGTGTTGCCAAGACTGTGGCCAATATCTGTTGTCTCAGGATAGGTATTAGCATTGTGCAGTAACTCGCAGCACTTGTGTTTAATGCTGTGGAGGTTGTTGGTGTAACTATCAAAGGCTGTTGTGACTGTCGTCAGTGTCTGCTGCATCCCTGCTGCAATAGATGCCTATTGGGGATTCCTTGAGGAATCCAAAGTTGTGTTTAAGGCTAATAAAGGAGTTCAATGACACCACCTTTCGCTGCAACAGTGTGCTCCTTCTGATGTACACATTAGTAATGGCAGGTGACCATCACATTGTCTCCCAGTGTTTGGAGGACAGTGTCTGGGTCCTTTTGGCTCTGGCTAGAACCATGCATTCATGTACTTGTTTGGACAGTGCCTATGCGTATGATTCCACAGTCATGCAGCTATTTCTCATTGCCATTGGTGCAGTGAAGACATTCACCCCTGTTTTCATGGATGGAAAGGCTTTGGAGAGGTTTTGCCAGGTGATTATCTTTGTGGGAGATGTGGCTGACATGTTGAGTTCCATGTTGATTACAGCATGTGTGAATCTCACCATGCAGGGATTGACATCACTGGATGAGCAGCAGTCTCATATTTAAGTGGTCAACACAGGTCAAGGTTGTTGCATCCTCTACCAGGGGTCAGTATGAGCTGGTCTAAGGCAATGGAAATGATGAATCACAGAAGTATTGGGCCACTGTACTGGTGCTTGGCTACATTCTTCAGGTGATGGAGGGGTAGTTGAAGACTCACACTATGTCAGTGTTGCATTGGACCATAGTAGATGGCAGAGTGTTGAGGAATGTGCATTGACAGTCTAGGGACATAGATGTGGACCCATAGCAGGCTATGGTCTGGATTTCACTATTACCCCAAAGCAGTTGTACCGGACGTATCTGCAAAGCATTATGATGGGATACTAGTCTGTAGGTGCTCCTATCCATAATGAATATGGAGACAACACCACCTGTGGAGGTGTGGTGTGATCCATGTTTGGGGGCTGACAGCTGTGGAATGCATCATAGCCTGATACTGCAGGTCTGCTGTCTGCTGTTGTGAACCACATCTCCATTACAGCAGAGTTGCATCCTCCACTCCAATGACTGCTATGAGTGACTGCATCCTGACAGTTAGATGTCCACTGTTGAACAACATGACCCTCAGATTGCATACATATGTAGCTGTTATGGTGGTAATAACATTAGGAAGAGTTTCTAATAAGGCACCATAGGGGTGGCAAGACACTTAGCCAGTACCTGGCAGCCCAGCAATGACAAATGTAAGACATCCATGGCAAGTCATTGGGTTCTGTCAATCATGTCATCCCAAGCAGAGATTTTCTGGATCCCCTAAGAATGACACATAACACATAAGCCAATGTTGCAGACAATCATCTGTTGATAGTAGCACAGCATAATTCTGGGTGACAGTGGTACTCTGCCCAGGGCTACTGTCACACCTGCCTGGATCGCATAATCAGAGAGTTTAACCATGTCTCCTGTCACGTAGTCCTGGGAGGTGTGTCCCAAGTCATTCACATCCACACGGATATGGAGTGATACTCATAATTGTTTTAGAGTGACATGACTGGCTGTGTCATGTGTTAGATGCTGGCATGTGATAAATATTTGTTTTTTACCTGTTCCATATTCAACTTAGTGAGTGGGATGTGTTTACCTCAGTATTGAGTTACCCATCACTGTATTGTGCAAGGTGATCAGCCTTAGGAGCTTAGGTTGGGGGCACACTGTGCAGGTTAAACATGTGTCCCTTAGCATGTGCCATGTCACAGTGTCTGAGTGGGTGTCTGGCTTGCTGGTCTGTGCCGTTTGAGTAAATGTCCATTGAGTGCCTCTGGGAAGGTGGGTGTGTGGTTTTCACAGTATGTCATGGTGTCAAAGTGGGTGTCAGGGTGAGCTATGTGTTCCACATGGTGTGGTGCAGGTGTTGACCTTATTATCCTCTTGACCTGCTAGTCCAGTCTTTGCTGGAGAGTTCATATGTCCACATTGGGTGATATATGGGTAACTCTCACAGATCTGAGTGATTGGAGTTTAGAGAGGATGGTTGCCTGTGTACATGAGGCAGTTGCAACAGTGCTCCAGAATGGACAAGTGCACTAGGTTAATGGGTGAAAGCACAGATAACAGCTCTTCAAACATGCCAGGAGGGGTGGACATAACTAGTAAGTACTGGGGCTACATCTGTGATGGACGGTTACTGCAGATGACTCACAGGTGTGCCACACTTCTTGATACAATAACCTGGTGAAGTGCCAAGCCATAATGCTAGTTGAAGTGCAAGACCGAAAGAACTAGCATGATGTACAGGTGTAACAGAAGGCAGACTGTCTGCCACATGTAATACTTTACCACAGCTATGCAGTTAGCAGCTTTGTCCATGTGAAAGTTCAGTAATCTCTGTAGCACATGCGGTAACTGCATAACTCTATAGCAGACATACCTAGATAGTCAGGAGCTCTAATCCCAATACTAGCAAGTGTATGTGTGTGTGAATCATTTACTGTCTTGCTCATACCATTTTTGACCTGTGTACTACCCTTTACACTTCCCTTCAGTCCAATTTCATAGACCTGTTGATGTTATTGCCCTTAGAAGTACCTTTGGAAAAGGTGGAAATGCATAACCTCTGTGGCACATCTGATAACTGTGTAACACTATAGTAGGAATACCTAGACAGGCAGGAGTGTTAATCCCAATACTGGCAAGTGTATGTATGTGTGTATGTATGAATCATGTTCTGTCTGGCTCATAGTATTTTTGACTTGTGTACTACTCTTTACACTTCTCTTCACTCCAATTTCATAGAACTGTTGAAGTCATCCACCTTAGAAGTGAAGAAAAGGAAATGTATAAACTCTGTGGCACATCTGATAACTACGTAGCCCTATAATGGAAATTCTAATCCCAATACTGGCAAGTATGTGTGTGTGTGTGTGTGTGTGTGTGTGTGTGTGTGTGTGTGTGTGTGTGTGTGTGTGTGTGTGTGTGTGTGTGTTTGTGTGTGTGTGATGTACTGTCTGGCTCATACCATGTTTGACCTGCGTACTACCCTTTACACTTCCCTTCGCTCCAATTTAGTAGACCTGCTGATGTCATCCACCTTAGAAGTACCTTTGGAAGAGGTGGAAATGTGTTAACTCTGTGGTGTGTCTCATAACTGTATAGTACTAGAGTAGGAATACCTAGATAGGCAGGAGCTCTAATCTCAATACTGGCAAGTCTGTGTGTGCGCACGTGCCCATGTGTGTATGTGTGTGTGTGTGTGTGTGTGTGTGTGTGTGTGTGTGTGTGTGTGTGTGTGTGTGTGTGTGTGTGTGTGTGAATCATGTACTGTCTGGCTCATACCATTTTTGGCTTGTGTGCTACCCTTTACACTTCCCTTCATTCCGATTTAGTAGACCTATTGATGTCATCCACCTTAGAAGGACCTTTGGAACCAGTGGACATGTATAACAACTATGGCACATCTTATTACTGTGTAGAACTGTATTAGGAATACCTAGTTATGCAGAAGTTCTAATCCTAATGCTGGCAACTGTTTGTGTGTGTGTTAGCATCAACTCTTGTGTGACTTATACCATTTTGATGTGTATACCATACACGGCTGGTGACCACCTCCCGCTGCCATTACTTTATATAGTGTGGTAATAGCATCTGCTTCACATGCAGCAGGTTAAGCCATTGTACTGGCCTTTGTACAGATGTGCCTGGAATAACCATATGTTTGAAACCTATATGTGGCAGGAAGTAGTCTGTGTGCCTTAACAATGCCCATGTATGTCATATTATAGCCAAATAGGCCACAGTGAGTGTACTGCCACATATGGCAGTATGAGGTATCACACCTGACTGAAACATCATGCTAATAGGATGTTTGCCACCCTCACAGGTGGCCAGCCTTGTAGGTGCAATACATGAGCCCAGATGTCTGGTTTTACAAGTGAACTGTACCTGTTATGGGTCACATTAAAGGCTGGAAGAGGTGTGGGCTGTCATATTGTTGTCCTAATTAGTATGCAACAGGAACACCTTGCATATCCACTGTATTCCAGTAATGTGTCAAGCATGGCCCTACCTTAGGCCATTTGTCCAGCACAATTTGCTGGCCTCTGTTCAGACGTCTTTGGACTAACAAGTTGTGAAGTATGCTACAGGAATTTTGAATTCACATCAGATAGGCCCCAGTGGTGACCACTGTGATGCAATACAGTTAACCCCAGCACAAGTGAACATGCACAACAAGCAATATGGCTATTACTGATGGTTGTGTGCATGGTACATTACATGTGCTTCACATCCCTGGGATATTGCCAGGCAATAACAGAACAATGTCATACTCACCAGCTTCAGACTGCTGTCCCATATGCGGACCAGAGGGTCCTAGGTAGCTGTGAAAGGGAGTCATTGTCAGTAGATGCACATGTGGCCTTGGTACAGGATGGATGCAGCATGTCTGCACATCTACAGTACTAACCTTAATTTAGTTTATTTATTTATTTATTTTACATTTGTTGACCGGGCTAGTGTAACTGGATATATGTCCATTTTCAGTAGAGGCCCAGGGAGATAAGCTCAGAGGAAGCAAAATACAATAACTTATACAAAAGATTAATTTGTATATTGAACACTGCAGGTACAGAACAGGGAATAATCACAGAGGTCGTTTGTTCATAGCATAGTGCTAAATATACAGATACAATTAATACAATACAAATGTAGTTGCAATACAACATGTAAAAAGATAGCAGCTGAATTATACAATATATTAGAAAACAAGTTGACATAAAGAAAAAGTAGGAGCTGTAATATACAGTATAAGAGTAAAACTAGTTTCCTTAATGAAATTATGAGGATGTGAGTAAAACTATCTAGAAAGGTCTAGGTCAATTGTTTCTAAGAAATAGAACAAGACTACTGAGAAGAGGAGAGTAGGTAGATCCAAGTAAGAGAGGTAGTAGATCAGTCAGGTTTAGTACAGGGGCACAACCAGTGTGTTCTGAGGAAAAGTTTCAGTTTGTTTTTAAAGAGTGATATAGGGGGAACAGAGGAAAGTTTGCTAGGAAGAAGGTTCCAGGATTTTCCAACAGTATTAGAGAAAAGAGAGTCCCCAGCCCTGTTGCTTGATTTATAAATATTTACAAGAAGTCTATGTGATGAACGTAAGGTCTTTAGATTGTTGTAGGGGATAATGAGGGTAGATAGTATAGGGGTATTGGTAGGATGGTAAAGGGTTTTGTGGGCAATGGTAAGTTGGTGGAATTTAAGCTGATTTTGTAATTCAAGCCATCCTAGTTGCTTTAGGTTAATACAGTGGTGGGTTCTGAAAGGGTTACCTGTAGCAAATCTGGCTATGTTATTGTAGGCGTTTTCCATTTTATTAAGGTTGCTTTTAGAGAGATTAGTATATATGGGTGAGGCATAGAGGAGAGTAGAAATTAGATGAGTGTGAACAATAGTTATTCTTGCTGCAGGAGAGAGAAAGGGTTTGATCCTGTAGAGAGAGCCCAGTTTTCTATTAAGAGATTTTAAGGTATTGTTAATATTGGTGTCGAAGTTAAGGTTGTTATCTATGGTGATACCTAGTAGTTTGGTAGTTGAGTCTGGGGATATGGGAGTACTGTTATTGGATGTTACTCTGAAGTCTATTGGGGGGACTTACAAGTAGGAGTGAAAAGGAGGAGTTTAGTTTTTTGGGGTTTAGAAGGAGACAACATCGAGTAAACCATTGTCCAACTGTGTTGAAGACCTTTTGGGTAAGGGAGTGAAGATCATATATTGATGTGGCTGAGCATATGAGTGTTGACTCATCTGCATATTGTATGCATGTAGCTTGGGGGATTGCTAGGTGAAGGTCATTGATAAATAAAGAAAATAGGAGAGGTCCTAATATGGACTCTTAAGGGTCCCCTATGTTAACGGGAAGATGGGTAGATAGAATGTTATGCCAAAGCACGACCTGTCGTCTGTTGTCCAGATAGGACTGGAACCATTTTATAGCTAATGCATCTAGTGACAGAGATCTGGTGATTTACCATATCGAACACCTTAGACAGATCTATAAACAATGCAGAGGAAAGCATATTGAAGTTGCAGTTTTTGTTGATACAGTCAGTGAAGGAAAGGAAGGCAGTAGTAGTGCTGTGGGAAGGTCTGAAACCATGTTGAGAGTTGGAAAATAAGTTATTTTGGATTAGGTGGTCTAGCAATTGTTTATGGATGCATTTTTCCATGATCTTTGCTAGGGGAGAGAGTAGGGCAATGGGACGGTAACTGGAGAGTTCAGTGGAGTTTCCTCCCTTATGTAGGGGGATAATATTGGAGACCTTCCATATTCTAGGACTGTGTCCTTCACTGATGGTTCTATTGATAAGAATGGAAATGGGGTAGGCAATATATTTAACTGCCTTTTGTAGATATTCAGCAGGTCATTGGGCTGCTGAAGGAGTGCATGGTTTCAGTTTTTGGATAAGGGCAAGAATATATGTGGTTGGGACTGATTGGAATAGAAATGGAGGGGGTGGGTTAGTGATAGAGTTGGATATAGGTAAGTCCTGAGAGGATAACTGACTGGCAAGGGTTTGAATGGTCTCAGTGAAAAAGGTATTAAAGGCATTAGCAGTCTGCTTGGGATTCTCTTGGTCTGTGCCTTGTGGGTGTGGTGTGATGGATTGACCCGGGTGTAATAATTGATTAATACTTGCCCAGAACTTTTGTGCTTGATTATGGTGGGTCTGCTGGAATTGTAGGTAGTAGTTTCTTTTGTCAGACAGTACAGCTTTTTTAGTTTTGTTACTTTGTTGCCTGAAGTTTTGTTGATCTACTGGGTTTTTAGTTAAGCAAGATTTATTTCAGTATTTATTTCTGAGTTTGATGTTTTTGCCTGGTTTCTTCTGAAAGCCATGGGGCAGATTTAGTTCTCATTCTTATAGAGCGGGTTGGTGCATGGTGGTCTAGTATGGCTAGGAAGTTAGAATTAAAGTAATTAACAGCTTCCTCCAGTGGGAGGTATTTTAAGGGAGACCAGTTACGTGCTCTTAGTTCCCTTTGGAAGAGATAGGGGTTGAAGTTTTTCTTGGTTTTAATTGTCCTAGATATGGTTGGGTTAGGTAGATTGGTTTTAAGCCTGATGATGTAGGTTAGTGAGTGGTCACTTACATCATCAGGGAGGGTTCCAGATTCATATGTCTGGAGATGATTATTTATGAGAATCCAATCTAAGGTACTTTCTTTCTTATTAGTCTTGTTTATCCTGATAGGGGAGGTAATGGTTTGTGAAAAACCAAAAACGTTAATATGGCTTGTAGGGTGGGTACTGCTACAACACTTCCAATCAATGTTAAAATCACCTAGGATTATGGTTTCTTGAGATAGATTTTGGGATAGCCAACAGAGGATATTTTCTATTGTGGCAATTTTATTACCAGGAGGAAGATAGGTCCAGATAATATAAATGGATTTGAATTTGTTAAGTTGAAGCTTGGTAATAAGAATTTCAACATTGGAGTCTTGAGGTGGTTTATAGTCGAAAATAATAATTTGTAGCCCATATTTCAAAAGGATAGCTACACCACCACCCTTTTTGGTTGTACGGTCAAGTCGCAAAATATTATAACTGAGTGTTCTGACTTCATTGTCTTTAGTTGCAGATTTTAACCAAGTTTCTGTTAAACAAAGAACGTCAAAGGAGTAGACTTCCAGGAGAGCATGGAGTTGTGCAACTTTGTTATTAATGCTAATTATGTTGAGGTGAGCTAATAAGAGTGAGTTAGGTGGTTTAGTAAAGGAATGGATAGGATGGGGGTTGGGGTTGTGGAGTTGAGTGGTAGTAGCAGTTATTGGGCCTGGGTTTGGGTGAATGTCTCCATCTTTTAAAGAGAGGAGTAGTTTTTGAAATCTAAGATTTGGGAATTTGCTATATAGAGATAAAGACTTTCTGGGACTGGGAGATTCATATCTAATGTGGGGTATCCTATGGTATTTTGCTAGTAGATAGCTGGGTGTAGATGCTGTGTTAACATGGTTAGTGAGAATAGGTAGAGAAGGAGAGGTAGATAGCATATTGGGAAGGAGAAAATGTGTAATAACACACAATGTGCTGTCCTCACCATAGATGTGCACATCTGTGCATTGGAAAACTCCATCCACAACTGCAATCAGACCTGACACATGCATGTAGATACAATACAGACACATGTATGTCTGATACATTAGTGTACTAATCCCCACTGGGCCCTTACCTGCATGGTCCTCATCAAGTGTGTGTGTGTGTGTGCGTGTGTGTGTGTGTGTGTGTGTGTGCAACCCACCTCCACAATGCTTCCCTCACAGCCATGGCTTGTGCATTCGGAGGTGGCCCAAGTATGATGAGGAGCTCCTCAGTGGGTGTCATTGGAGGCTGGATGGCAGGGCCCCCACCTGTGGCTAGCTGGTCCCTCGCTACAGCAGCAGCCCATTGACGGGCATGGCATTTGAAGTCTGTGGCCTGATGCTGCACATGCTCATCTGAGCTATTTGCTGTGCAGGCTAGCATCATTTACTCTGTGGACCACACTGTTCCACAGGGCAGTCCTCTCCTGCACATCTCCTGCTGTCCGTCCAAATGAAAGGGCATAATGTCCAATCACATATTGGGTGATGATGTATGTTTCCCACACAGAGAATGCTGGTAGGCGAGCACTTTGCTTGTTATCTGGAAGACATAAACAGGAAAAAGGTCACAGGACCTTATACAGTTGTCAAAATGCACATCAACAGTGGATATTACTTGAAAATAATCCACACTACACCAAAACCCTCCAAGCTATCATGGCTATAGCAGCTTGCATTACATGCCTGTCTCTGAGCTATTGTATTCCCCCCAGTGTTGCACACTTGATTGCATAATCCTCTATTCTCCATTCATTTCTGTGTAGAGGGTTAACAGTGGGCATCTTCCATATGGATGTGTGTGGATGGTGGCATGTCTGTGTTTGACTGCGGTGTGTGGTGGATCTCTGAGCACATGCCTGAGTTCATGTAGGAGGCAGACACTGATCTTATTATGCCCCATTGAGATATGCTGTTGTTTCCATCAGCAGGCAATATGTACATGCTCATCATTGCTGAGAGAAGGAGTGTGGTTGATGTGCATATCTTCGTATACAACTGGGGTGGACAGGGTGGCGATGTTCCCACCTAACCTGTGTGATGCAGGTTGCCTATATCCATGGCATGTGTATATGAAATGTTCTTTATCCCCAGTACAGGGTGAATTGTGTTGTTTTATCTGAGACTTGCAACATATGTGGAGGCATGATTGCAATTGTCCTTGGTGGTGTAGATATATCCAATTCATAGTCATAGTCAGCCTTACAGGAAGTCACCTGTGAAGTTAGATGCTTGCTCAGATATAGGTGGACTTGCTTCAAAGTTGTTGGCTGCACCTATGTGTCCCTGTACAGCCAATGTAGTAACCTATTATGTGGTTTGTGTATTGCTGCTGTCCACCAAAGGGGGATTACTATACCTTGGTGGAGGCTGGATATACAGGTCAGGTACTGCTGTCTTCATATAGCTACAGTGGATATAAAGAACACACCCCCTGACACACTGCCTGGTATTTGTGCAATTGGAACATGACACCACAATAACTATTTTCATAACAATTCCCACCTGTAGTGAGACCTATAGCCTGTACAGTTCAAGTGAAACCATAACAATCGGGTCTGTGAATACATATAGAAATAATACTCAGTACAATAAGCCAGTTAAATGAGTGTCCACACCCTTAAACTGATATGTTGTGTATGCACCTCTTGAGATGGTTACAACATTCATCCATTCTGGTCTGGACTCTAACATTATGGCACATCTTCACTTGGCAATAGTTGGTCACCTTCCTAGAAACACCTTTGATTGCATTTCAATGGAATTGTACAGGTTAAGGGTCACATAAAGATGAGAAACATTATGAGATGATCTTCTGTGATCTGATTGTCATACAGCACACATACCTGGCATTCTAACAGGGGTGTGTACACTTGTGATATCCACTGTATATAGGTGTGGATATGGCTGGTAGTGGTAGGCATGGACAGAGGGTCATAACATAAGTGGACAATTCTCTGATTAATAGCTGAATATCATGGCTACTCTAGTACCCGTATCTGTGTCAGGGCACTGCAACAACCAGTAGATGTACACATTTATGTCTGTTGTATGCACTGACACTGATATTACGCACATGTGTAACATGCATAACCTATGTAGCTGAATGCTTGAAACCCATGTGATTTAGTTTAGTGCCTTCCAGCTGAACATAAGCATACATATATGTGCTCAGGGGATACCTGGTATACATTTATGTTGTATGTTAGTATGGCACAATGTAGTTACAGTCTTGCCACTCAATCATACTTCTCCACCTGTTACATCAGTATGCCTGGACAATAGCACACATAAATGGGTGTCAAAGGGAACATCAGTCTTGATACTGTATTAATATAGCTGCACCATACATTAGTGCATTGATTGCACAATAGGGTTTGACATCACTGTGATAACCTGGAAGATGTCCAACAGTCATAAGTAGGCTATTATGTTGCAGTGCCATTGCTCACAGACCTGCCAAAGGTTTGGCTGAAATAACACAGGCATATGTGTATGTGACTACAGATATCAGTCACAAATGTGCTTATTTTCTAGCAGAACACTGTACATTTGAACGTTATTAATTCAGTATATCACATGCAGTTCAACATCAAGTGCCGCAGCAGTACTTTACTATGCACTTGCCCTCTATAGGTCTCTTAGCTTTACAAGGCAAACATGTGTCATACTCATAATCACAGGTAACATGGATATGGAAAACATTCCATTAAATGGCCTAGCATTGGCACAGTCACAACTGTTTGACAGACACCCCTGCAGTTGTCATATATGAGCTGTCCTTTTCCAGGGTGAGTCAGGCTCCTGAGCTGTGATCCCACATCATAACCTCACAGAGCATCACATCTGGACAATGCCTAAAATTATGGGGGGATAAATAGGGACAGACTTTAAATATTCCTGTTATAAACATAGGAAGTTCGTAGAATTATACATTTAGCATTTCGGTGACTATTCTTAAGGATGTGGAGTCTTAAACTCAAGTGTTTGTCATTACCTGATAGCTTCAGTCCTCAGCTATTTGCCAAAAAAGTATAGATCTCAGGAGGAACAGACAAAAATATATGACGGTAAAATGTGTGAACGACCTGAGACGTACCTCCCTGGACTACATGAAAAGAGACATGGAAGAGCTCTCCAATTTTGTAGCCCACACAGGAATGACCCCAGCCCTGAGTAGCATCCTGCCATTGCCCAGAATGATACCGCAGTACAAGGACAAAATCATTGACTTCAACTATTGGCTAAGCTTCTGGTGTCATTCAAAGGGGATCCAGTATCTGTCTGCCTGGAATAACATGATCGAAAGACCACGATGCTTTGCCAGAGATGGCCTGCACCTGTCACCATTGGGATTCCGGATAATGGCTAAGGCTCTTGCCATCCATATAGTGCTTTTTTTTAGGCAAGGTTCAAATGTAAAATTCACAACCATAACAGGTACAAGCAAGCAAAATCTGAGGGTAATGCTACTTAATGCTAGAAGTCTAAACCTCAAAAAGCACTCACTCGAGGCACTCCTTAAAATGGAGAACATCGACATCTGCACAGTGTCAGAGACCTGGTTCAAGGCTCCAGAGAGCACCCCTGCATTAACAGGCTATAATTCATACCACACCTTTTGGCCACCTAACCTGGACCAAAACACAAAAGGTGGAGGCGTGTCCATATTCATTAAGGATATTCACACCTCCAGGCTAGTTGCTCAGCATAATGCATCTGTGATTATCCAAGTGCAACTATCTCTGGAAAAGACCACAATACAAACTGTAGCTTGCAACAGATCCCCCACCAAGCCCCAAGATTACCACTCCTCATTTCTTGATACACTGGAAAATATTAGGGTACAAACCAACACCCTAATAATGGGCGATTTCAACTACCCCACCATTAACTGGGAAAACTACTCATGTACCAACTCTTTTGCACAATGTTTTCTGGAATTCATAAATGACAACACCTTGGATCAAATTATCCACACCCCCACCAAGGCAGCAATATCCTAGACCTGGTCATTACCAACATGGGTGACCGGTGTTCCACACCAAAGGTCAATTCCTTGTTGGTCAGCCTAGACATCCACATCCCACGCCCACCCCCCATTAGGGAAACTACTGTAAAAAATTTATCCAAAGCCAACTTCATGCTTCTTAAGACAAAAGTGGCAAACTTCACGACATCCATGCAGACGGATAATAGAGGTATGACTGCTGAATCCTACACAATTGCACTTTATAAGCACTTACATGAGTGCATGGATTGTGCTATCCCTAACTGAATCAAGATGCTATCCTCCAAAAAAATGAAGCCAATCTGGTAGTCCCCTGCCATAAACAAACTCTGCAAAAGAATAAAGAAACTGTTGCAAAAAAGAGTAAAATCCCATGATTGGAGGAACTCCCTTGTCAGCCTCAGTAAGAAGCTGAGATCCCTCATAAAATCCTCCAAAGTTAGTTATGAAAACAAAATCGCCACTGATTCTAAAGACAACCACAAAGCAATCTATAGCTATGTCAAGAATCTCAATGGCAACACACAGATCTGCTCTGAGTTACAGCACAATGGCACTAAATATACAGAACCAACTGATATTGCCAACATCCTGGCAGATAGATTCAGTGCTAAATTTTCCCCCCTCTCACCCCCTAAAGGGCCCATCTCTATACCGGAAGAATGCAAACTTCCTGTAATCATGGCTGCACAGGTAAAAACCACACTCTCCAAAGCCAAGAACACAGCATCCATGGGACCTGACAACATCCCAGGCTGCATTCTACATGGACTACAGAATGAACTGGCACCCCACCTAAGTACCATGTTCAGTCATAGCCTCACCTCAGGCTTTGTGCCTACTGAATGGCACACAGTGACTGTTATCCTACTCCACAAAGGGGGATCCACCACGGACCTGGGAACTACCGCCTCATTAGCCTGATGAGCCTGGTCTGCAAGGCCATGGAACGTATCATCATGGAACTTATAAACAAAGACATTGATAATCTCCAAACTCTGGACCCCACCCAGTTCTGGTTTGTAAAAGGCAGATCATGTCTCCTAAACCTGATAGACTTCTTTGAAGCAGTCACCAAAGCTGTAGACGAGGGTAAGGTGGTTCACACAGCTTATGAATGTTGAAGAATATAAAAAACTTGATCATGATCCACTGAAAACTTACAATGAAGGTTTATTATTTTTATTGGAAAAGGGAGAACGATTAGGTTTTTTCTCACATGGTGATGTTAAGAAGATGTATATTAAGGAACCGAATCCCCCTATATTTTATGCCCTACCAAAAGTTCACAAAGACATGGTTAACCCTCTGGGGAGACCCATAGTCTCGGGAATAGGCTCATACATGGAGAATGTTAACATTTTCTTGGATTCTCAGTTAAAGATTCACTTAACTAAAGTGAGTGCTCATATTAGTAATACTTATGATTTAATTAATGCCATATCCAAGTTGAAATGGAATTTTGAGTATTATTGGGTAGCCATTGACGTCAAGTCACTGTATACTAATATAGACAAGAGATGGGGATTAGAAGCCATTAATAATATGTTGGGTGAGGGACCCAGAACCAACTTTTTGGTCTTATTGTTAGAATATTGTTTGACGCATAATTATTTTATGTTTAATAAAGAATATTTTTTACAGACCAAGGGAACGGCTATGGGGGCAGCTTTTGCCCCCACATATGCTGTTATATATATGGATTTTTTTGAACGGAGTTTTATTTATCCCACTGAATTTTTCAAGAATAGGGTAGTTTTATACAAGCGTTTCATTGATGATTTAATTTTTGTTTGTAAAGGGGAAATGCATGAATTCTATGATTTTTTTGAAAATTTGAACAATAATACACACGGTCTTTCTTTCTCTTATGAGATTAATAGGAATGAAATCAATTACTTGGATTTGACTTTGTTCATAAGAGAGAATGTCATTGAATTTAGACCTTACAGAAAAAGTACTTCAGTCAATATGTTTTTGCATGCTTCAAGCATGCATCCCCCTCATTTGTTAAATGCACTACCTTTTGGAGAATTCAAGAGAATCTATTCCCATACTAGTATACAGGAAGATGTTGATGATGAATTAAAGGATGTCTTTCTGAGACTAAGGGACAGAGGATATGATGCACTTCTTTTAAACAATACAATGGTAAAGGTAAAAAATAATGGGAGGGACAAAGATACCATGACATTTAAAGATAATACTTGTAGACCTCGATTGATAGAGAAGAATGTGGAAAAATTATTTTTTGTTACCAAGTATACTACATTCTCTGATAGATTAGTTGGTATAGTTAGAAGGTTTTGGTATTTGATAAGTGAGGACGACAACATAGGTGAATTGTTCCCCCATCATGTTATTTTTTCCTTTCAAAAAGGGAAAAACCTGAAAAATATTTTGAACCACAACTGTTGTAATGACAGAATCACACGGTTGGTTAAAACAGGTACATTTAAGTGTAACTCTTGCAGTCTTTGTGATAAGGTTGTTAATATTAATTCTATCAATGGCATTACACATACCCCTAAATATTATTTTAGTTGTAAATCTATTGGGGTAGTATATGCCTTGACATGTAGTTGTGCCAATATTTGGTATATTGGTCAGACCAAGAGGATGGTTAGAGTCAGAATTTTAGAGCATTTGAAAGACATTAGGAATTTGAATTCACTCAGTCCAGTAGCTAAACATTTTGTGGACATTCATAAAGGCAACAGTGATAGTTTAAAATTTGGAGTTTTGGGTAGACCATTTGTTCGTATTGGTGATAATATCACCAATAAATTATTAGAACTAGAGACAAAATTGATTCTCAAGTTCAATACCATTAGGCCACATGGCTTGAATTTAGAATTGGGGATATGATGGATTTATGAGATATGAAGTAAACAAATGAAAATAATATCCAATATTTTCTAACATTTAAGAAAATACTTTTTGAGATATAAAATTTAACTAACATATAAAATGAGTTTAAAATAATATTACAATCATAACAAAATAATATATGTATATGTGTGTGTGTTTACATATAATTATTTTGATTAATATGCATAATAATTAGATATATATAAAATGAATTTATTATCTTTTTAAAGAATGAATTTTTCTATTTAAAAATGAATTTAGGGGTATTTCTCTTTTTTGTATTTTCTATAGTATGTGTAGAATACTGTTATTGACAAGGTCACTTTAAAAGGAATGTTGCATTAATTGAATCATTGCTTAATTGCTTGAATATGTGCTATATAAACTAACAGTTTGTAGCAAGCAAATGTGATCCTTGAAGGCGAACTGCCGAGGTACCAGGTCTAAATAAAGTGAAGAAAGGCATTGGCTGTTTGGTGTGTTGCTGGTTCACACAGCCTATCTAGATCTCACCAAGGCTTTCGACACTATCCCCCACTCTTGAATTATAGATAAACTCACTAAACTAGGTATAAATCCCTATGTCACAAGATGGTGTCCAACTGGCTCACTGACAGAACCCACACTGTGAAAGCAGCAGACTCCAAATCCGACTTCAGACCAGTGACAAGTGGAGTACCACAAGGTTCAGTCCTGGGTCCTCTCCTGTTTGGTATCTACTTCTCTGAAGTACAGGCTAACATAGAAGGTCTTCGGCTAATGAAGTTTGCAGATGACTGCAAACTAGGAGCTATAATCAAAACGCCTAACGATGTGGACATCCTACAAAAGGGCCTCACTGAGACAGATTCTTGGTGTCAAAGCCATGGCCTCAAGTTCAAAGCCAAAAATGTGCATTGTCATCCCCTTTGGTAAAAACTCTGTACCAATGAACTACCACATAGGTGGTAGTAAACTTAACACCAAAAGTGTGATAAGAGACCTTGAGACACAGGTGGACAGTAGTCTCTCATTTGATAATCACTTCACCACAGTAGTCAGGAAATCCTTCTATGTTGCACAACTCATCACAAAAGGTTTCTCATCCAGGAAAAAAGAGGTCACTGTTCCCCTCTACTCGGCACTTATTAGACCCATTATAGAGTACAATGCCCTTTTGCTATGTACCTCACAAGACATCTACAACAACTGGAAAGGCCGCAGAAATACCTCACAAAGAGGATTACTGGCTTCAAACAGATGCCCTATACAGACTGTCTCAAAAATCTCCAGCTTTACTCCATCACATATCACCTACTCAGAGGCAATCTCTGCCTAACATACAAAGCTATGTCAAACCCAGAGCTGTTGGACATGCTCCACTTAATGAAATCCAAATCCCTCTGAGCTACATGCTCTAGGGACCTAAACCTTGTCACCACAATAAACAGAACATGCTGGAGGGATAGATTCCTGTCCTAGAGACTTCCCATACTCTGGAACAAACTACCTATCTATATCAAACAAAGTTCCTCATTAGCAGTCTTCAAGAAAAATCTTGATGATTGGATGGGAAAAAGGAAATTCACCCTGGGGATCACTTCTGTGGATCTGCTCAACAGTGGCACAGGAAAATAATTTTCCTGGGTGGCGAAAGCCAGGATACCTTTTGGCTAGGTTTATATAGACCCTAGGGCCAATAGCCAATACTTACCTATGAACCTATGATATTCTGTGTACAGTTGAGAGTTATGTCTGTGATATCTCCCACAGCAGAGAGGGCCAGATGCTATGGCTGTAGCAGCTCTTTAGCAGGACATTAGTACAGCATGTCTTGTTGGGACATATATTCCTCCAAATCATATTTCCCATTATTAGAGACCAAGTACTACATTCAGTTACTTGCTTACATCTTCAACTTACCTTTTTCTTTCTTCTCTTTTCCACTTCATGTTTCATTTATTTGTCTCTCTCTGTGCATTACGGGGGTAGAACTGGTTTGAATAGATGGGAGTATTGCTTTTGTAGGAGATGCTCATGATCAGGTGATGGCCTGTGCACTTATTGGAATTCCCCACTTGCTAACTGCATGCAGAGCAGCTGTGTAGATCTTCCAATAGCCAATGTCATGAAAACACACTCCTATAAATAAGTACTCCATGTGGGCATTGGCCCTTTCCATTACTAGTGAGGAAGACATCCTGGAGCTGTGTGAGCTACTACCTCTTACAACATGACTTGTGGAGACAAGCCAACTAAATGATGGGGAAGGTTCAAGACTATGGGGCAGAATGTGAGTATTGCTATTATGTGTTTGGAATACTGCTAGTTCAACAGGGTTAGTCTGCACATGCATGCATGGGTTTCAGTCTGACAAAGTTCTTTCTCTGCATAGATCTCAACTGTAGAGCCATCCACATAATGGCCACAGGTTAGCCTGTTATGTATGGGCTATTCCTCAGACAGGTGTTGCCCTTGGCAAATCAGTAGCATACTCTGGTAATTGCATTATGTAGATGGTAACAACCATTTGTTTTTCTAGCTTTATATCCCTCAGAAATGATATGTTACAACAAACCCTGTAACACCAGCAACTTTCTCAGTGTGTAACAGCAATATTTCATGTATGGCTGTGTATATGGGCCTCTGTCCACCAATTATGTCAGGCTTTGTCCAGATGTCATGCAATAGTAGGTGGATAGGTATACTGGTCTATCATTATTTTGTGCTGTGATTCCTGCTGAGGGGAATGGCTGGGAAACATGTCAAAGTCTGTACATTCAAGAGGTTGGTGTACAGAGAATGCTCTTAAATGGCTTCACAACATATTTTATGTGGGGGACAGCAACACATGTTTTAAAATTAGGCTGTTAGAATATGTCACACCTACTACTGGCAAGAAATATGTCAGTTCTATAGCTATACATTTGAATGAATTTCACCATGGGAATAGTAATGGGTCTCAAGGTACTGTTTCTGAAAATGTCTGTTCCTCAGTGTGATGAAACATTCATAAAAGGAAAATTGCTCTGTACAGACTCAATGTATTAATATTAACTGTGATACTTTATCCCATAGGGGGTTAAATGACAAGTATAAGTGGAGACTGTGTATTCAGTTATGTAATTAGGTGTTAATTGCTTCTTGTGATTAAAGTATGTATTTCCAGTAATGTTTACTCCTTGAAGGCTTTGGCCAAGACATCAGAGTATAATAAATGTGTGAATTACTGGCTGGTTGTATTCTTCTTTGCTATGTTCAGACATTTTATTTGTTTTGCTTCGAGGTTGTATGTTTGGCCATTGTGTATGGCCTATCATGATTTGTAGCAGTGCACTGTTCACTTATTTATTTGGACTGTGTATATATATATATATATATATATATATATATATATATATATATATATATATATATATATATATATATATATATATTCTTATAGCTACTTTGTACCTTATCTTACCTGGGAGACCTGTGGTGGGAATGTTTGTTAATACTACTTGACTGTTTCTACACATTTTCACAAAATCCTAGTTTAAGTTATGCATACAGCTTACTACCATTACTTGGAGTCGAACCGTGGTTGTTTCTGCTAAAAATATGACAAGTGTGTGCATCATCACAGTGAGCTATTGAGACACTGTGATTGCTTTCCTGAATGATTTCTTTCTCATTCTTTCTTTGTTGTACAATCTGACTTTATAGTTACAACATTACATACCTGTTCACATAGCACAGTGTGGAAAACAGTGGTTAACACAACATTACTATTCAGATATCAGATCTTGTTGCATGATATTTGTAATATCAGTTATTCTTGTGTGTTATAGAGGCATTAACTTTGTCAGATGAGACTTGATTGTTTTATTCTTTCAGAGCTATTGTTGCTATGCATAACATATACACATTTCAAATCATATCATACCAGAGTAAACACAACCAGTCCAGGGTTTAGATTTTTATTCACAGGCAATTACATTTTATTAATATATGACCTATATGAAACTATTACTGTAATATTGTCTGCTTTATTCAGTTTAAACCATACCCAGTTTTAATAATGTCAGGTGACATTCTACTCCTTTATATTTACTTGGTATGTATAGTACAAGCTAGATTGTTACTCACCAGCCTTGCGATGCAGCCTTTGCAACCTACTGGCATGAGCTCCTGGTTCACAACCTGCTCTACTGGAGCTGTAATGAAAATAGAGAAACATTTATGCATACCTATCCATCACAAACACAGGCTGGACTTTGGTAAACAGTTATTGCTATGAATACTTACACACTGCTGGTACATCACCCCTCTGTATTGCTTCTTGGACCCACTGTTCCAAGAGCTCCCTCTTCCTCTGCTTCAAGTCGGCATAGTGGTGCCAGACCTGCTAACCAGTTCGAGGAATACCAGTGGCACTGGTGATATCATGGGTGAGACATTCCCAGGCTTCCGCTTTGCATTGGGAGCCCTGGTACTGGTCCTTCAGCAGTCTCATGTCATGTTTTTTTAGAAGAATTCCTACCATGACTTTGGATTCCTGTATGCCCCAGCACTGCGCCCAAAAGCACATGCCCTCTCCAACACCTGCCATACTGCCTACAGTGAGGAGCTACAACCAGTTATGAGCTGTAGTCTCATCTGTGAGGTTTAAATACAGTTGATTTCCCACATACAAAATGGGAATCGCTTTGGTAAGGCTCAAACAATGAATGATTACATACAAATCATATGCTCTAACCACTACACTATTACACTACTGTTTAGGATGGATGTCTATTGCTATTTCACTTATCTTGCTGTTTTAGCTGGGCTAAGCATAGCTAAGCAATGTGCATGCAGCTAAGCTTAAACGTTATTGCAGATGTGAAAAAAAATATATTTCTTTTTTTGCTTCCTACCCTTCAAAATATCCGTGCTAATGCTAAACCTGTTATTCTATCTACTTTCTATAAGTTTGTAATGGCAATGTTTTAGAGTTGTCCCTTATGGCTTTGTCCAGACTTTTTACTCTAACGGGTTGTGAGGTGTGTGTTATATACTTCATACCCTTCAGAAAATTCATGCTAATGCTAAACCTGTTATTCTATTAAATTTCTAAGTTTGTAGTGGCAATTGTCCCTTATGGCTTTGTCCAGATTTCTTACTCTGACGGGTTGAGAGGTGTAATGAGTGATCTTGCTCTATTTAAATTGCCATACGGCAATTCTGGTGTGCAGAGGGCATGTGTATTGTGAGAGCACTGCTCTCAGACACACCCTCTGCATTTGTACACAGAACTATGTGCGTATTACAGCATGGCAGCACACCTTCATGAATATGCATGGTGCACTGCATTGAGTACTGACTTGCATAGCATATCTACAGAGAGTGTCGTTATATTCTAGTACAGTATGTGTACAAAGCAATTGAAAAAGCTTGCTTGTTGAAGAAACATTGATACTGGACTGCTCACAGTTGTGTGACATTAACAAGGGTATCTTCTTGTCATCATTATGACAAATTAATATTGTACAAATTATCATCAAAAGTTCTTTCTTACTTTATACATTAATTTCAGTTATTTGTAACAAGCTCCATTGCTATCTCTTGTGGCAGACACAGTCAATACACAAATCTGCGGAGTGTGTAGCATGATAGGCAAGGGTTTGAATCTGGTAACATCTGTCTCTTAGTGACTGCCATACAGGAATGGCTTAGTTAAAGAAAATTATGGCACAGTCAGAGGGCCATATTTTTAAGGCCTCACAGACCAAAGTGGGGGATCCATACCCCTAACAAAAGGGAAGTGCTGTAAGCCCTTCAAGGGTGTTCTTCATGACAAAAGCAGTATGCCTATTTTTGTGGTATCAATGGCTGATATGTAGATTTCTGATATCTGTCCTGGCATATGTTTGAGTCTGGTAAGACCCAAATGTTGAGTATGTTGAATATGCATGGTGCACTGCCGTGGTACACAGGAATGATCCCTTACATGCAGGAATAAGCTTCCTGAACGGAAGTTTGCTAAATCCAACCAAATGTGTTCTCTATCTGTGTAACTAAATAGGTATGTGGTTTGAATCCGGAAATGATTGACTACTTTGAGTTTGTGTTTGCCTGTCATGCTGGTCCAGAAGTCTTCTAATTCATATCAGATGTGTAGCTGTGCATTGTTAATGTGCTCTTCAACTGCCTTCTTTCCTTTTTAGCAGGAACATCACCCTATTAAACGATGGCAATGTCATCCATTCAAATATACATTATCACAACTGTAAACCAACATCTCATGTGGCATGTGCAAATCATGCCATATTTCATAACTTGTGATCTTAGGTAGTGATCTCAAATCCAGCCATTACTCCTTAGACTCAGTTGTGTCAGTATAACTCTATATGTGTGTAGGTAACAATGCTGACATCCAGCTATCTGCTGTGTACATGCATAGCTTGTGATTCATCTTACAGGAACTTCTGCTTGTGATTTTACTTAGAAATGCTTTATTTGATGCTGATAATGCTTGTCCTGTGGAGAGAGGAAATGAGACAATGTCTTGTATGTTGTTGCCTTTGTAGGATGCATTTGATTCCGTAAATATCTACAGATTGTGCATGATTGCTATTCTATCATCACAGTGATGACTGCATTACATATCACCTGTTTTGGGTATACCTAGCATCAGGCAATGTTGTGTGACAAACAGACATATAGCAACAATCTTTTAAAGAAATTACGGTAGACATACCCATTGCAGCAATAACATGATGTTATGCCTTCAAATACTCAAATATCTCAAAAATATAGAAACAGTTGCACAGTTTTGTGCTTATTCTTCACAATATCTTGTACTTTCTGGTGTCTCATAGTTAGGTGTTCAACTATAACAGCAAGCATTGTGCATCTTTATATTGTTATGGGTGAAAGACATCTATCACTGTTATAATTTGTACAATTGCAATAGCAGAGGCCTCTCCATCCTTTTTATCCTATAAGTATTGTTTGCAAACAAATCACATGTTGTAACTACTTCACACAGGTGGAGCCTCGCAGTTATGTTAAGACTTCCACTGTAGGGCATGTGATTCATACACATGCTATTAGTCAGTGAACTTATATAGCTTGCTGTTCAATTCCAGCAAAGGGCACAATTATATGAATGCACTAATGTTACACAAACTACAATGCATCAAGTTATTAGTATCTATGTTTTTTTATGGCTGACAAACAAATATAAACACATTTTGTAATTTTATGTTAGTGAAACAGTTATCTGTGAATGTCATGGTGTGACTGCTCCTGTGGCACATGCATTGAGTACTGACTTGCATAGCATATCTACAGAGAGCATAGGTATATTCTAGTACAGTATGTGTACAAAACAATGGAAAAAGCTTGCTTGTTGAAGAAACATTGATATTGGACTGCTCACAGTTGTGTGACATTAACAAGGGTATCTCCTTGTCATCATTATGACAAATTAATATTGTACAAATTATCATCAAAAGTCTTTTTCTTACTTTACACATTAATTTCAGTTACTTGTATCTCTTGTGGCAGACACAGTCAATGCACAAGTCTGCGGAGTTTGTAGCATGATAAGCAAGGGTTTGAATCTGATAATATCTGTCTGTTAGTAACTGTCATAGGTTCATATGTAGGTACTAGGCTATCAGCCCTGGGGCCTATACAAGCCCAGCTAAAAAGGTACCCTGGCTTTTGCCATCCAAGAAAATTATTTTCCTGTGCCACTGTTGAGCAGAGCCACAGAGGTGATCCCTGGAGTGAATTTCCGATTTCCCATCCAATCATCAAGATTTTTCTTGAAAAGTGCTAATGAGGAACTTTATTTGATATAGATAGGTAGTTTATTCCAGAGTATGGGAAGTCTCTGGGACAGGAATCTATCCCTCCAGCATGTTCTGTTTATTGTGATGACAAGGTTTAGGTCCCTAGAGCATGTAGCATGGAGGGATTGGGATTGCTTAAGTGGAGCATGTCCAACAGCTCTGGGTTTGACATGTATGTTAGGCAGAGATCACCTCTGAGTAGGAGATATGCGACGGAGTAAAGCTGGAGTTTTTTGAGATGGTCTGCGTAGGACATCTGTTTCTGGCTGGTAATCCTCTTTGTGAGGTATTTCTGTGGCCTTTCCAGTTGTTGTTGATGTCTTGTGAGGTACATACTAAAAGGGGTGTTGTACTCTATAATGGGTCTAATGAGTGATGAGTATAGAGGAACAATGACCTCTTTTTTTCTGGATAAGAAACCTTTTCTGATGAGGTGTGCCATGTAGAAGGATTTCCTGACTACTGTGTTGATTTGATTATCAAAGAAGAGACTACTGTCCACCTGTGTCAGACAGGAATGGCTTAGGTAAAGTAAATTATGGCACAGAGGGCCATATTTTTAAGGCCTCAAAGTACAAAGTGGGGGATCCATACCCCTAACAATAGGAAAGTGCTGTAAGCCCTTCAAGGGTGTTCTTCATGACAGAAACAGTATGCCTATTTCTGTGGTATCAATGGTTGATACATAGATTTCTGATATCTGTCCTGGCATATGTTTGAGTCTGGTAAGACCCAAATATTGAGTATGTTACTGATTGCTCACAGGCATTACTTATTTTCCAAATAATAATGAGAGTTTTGCACGTCTTCAAACATTTATATATTACTGTAATTCATTTCTTCACATTGTAGAGCTTTATAGCACAAGAGGGCTTACATAGCATTTCTTACCATATGGTATATTGCAAGATCACAGTAAAGTGTGACTTAGGCCTGTGTTAGGACACTTTTTTATGCATTTGTATTGTTTACATGCTGTTATGGCAGTTTTTCTGTAAGTTGTTGTGTGTATGCCCCATAGAATCATGTAGTAGATGTCCTCCATTTACAACAGAAAACCTTTACCTTATGGGATGTCATCAGATCTGTGCTGTCATTTGTCACTTGTATATTTTTGAGTACGATTATACTACAGTTTAGGATTTACATTAGTTTGGTTGTGCCTTTCGGCTTTTCCCGTTTAGGGGTCGCCACAGCGGAACTCCGGTCTGCTAATGATTGGCAGTAGAGTTTTCCATGTTGCTTGCGGTTAGCACAACCTTCAATGAAGGAACGCCTATTCATGCATGTCGCCACACAGAAGAGGCTCCAACTGATAATCGAATGGGCAACGTCTAACTGTGAGGCGACAACGCTACCGCAGCACCTCACAGTTAGACGTTGCCCATTCGATTCTCAGTTAGATCGTTTTCTGTGTGGCGACATGTGCGAATGGGCATTCCTTCATTGAAGGTTGTGCATTAGGCCCAGCAAGCCAGCATGAAAAACTCTACTGCCAATCATTAGTGGACCGGGGTTCTGCTGTGGTGACCCCTAACCGGGAAAAGCTGAAAGACACAAACAAACTAATGTAAATCCTAAACTGTAGTATAATCGTACTCAAAAATACACAAGTGACAAATGACAGCACAGATCTGATGACATCCCATAAGGTAAAGGATTTCTGTTGTAAATGGAGGACATCTACTACATGATTCTATGGGGCTTTACATTAGTATGCTTGTCTAATACATTTTAAAGGTAAGATGCCCCATACAAGTACAGCTGTACTGTCAGTAAACACACATGCATTCCCTGTATATACATGTCATATTTAAATAACTGCAGTCTATGCAAATAGCTCCTAATGCATCTATTGTCCTTGCTAATTGTTACCTCAGCAAGCTATTAACTGTTGTATCACATTTTCTCTCTTTTGTTACTCTGCTGCTTTGTGTCTCTCTCACATACTTTGTTAGCATGTCCATTTTTATTTATGTGTATTGGCCAAGAATTGTGAATATATCAGTATGGAAGCATTCATGTTAGAAGTGTTTATTTGTGAAATAAGCACATTTGACTGCAGCATCTGAGTACATTTTTTCCATTTATCCTTCCCTCTTACTTATTCCTGCATTAATCTCAGTGTATTCTGTTTACATCCTCCCCATTTAACTTTCCCTGGATCTTAATTCTTTCAGTGAACTTGTCCTTACTTTTCATAGGCTGCTCACATAATAGGTTTGTTTACAGGCAAGCCATTTTGTTTACATTATGTGCTCATATTTACCTGCATCTTTTCATGGCTGCCAACACTTTTGTTTGCCATGTGCAAGTGAAACGAGCAGCCTGCATATTCAATGAGAGCTGCTACTCATTGTGCTAATGTGCTTAAATCATGTAGGCTTCGTGCAAAGCCTGCACAATTGTTAATGAATCCCAGAGTATGTATCTAATGATGCAATATAATTTTTAACAGGTGCTTCTGGGAGTACTGCATAGTTTAATGGGCAGTAGTTTTCAGCTCCTTAACCTTCTTCATAGATCTACAAATGGAGGAAAAATGCCACGTTTCTGGAACTCATGACCATTTGGGTTGCCATGTTGTGTGGCAAAATGAACTACAATACAAGAAGTTGATATTCTGATCTGATAACATGTTAGTGGTGCAAATATTGAACAAAAAGCAAACCAAGTCAATCTAGATTCAGTCACTACTGAGACAGCTTGTGCTATTGAGTTTATGTATTAGCTTGTCATTTGCCACCAAATATATTCAAGGTTTTTGCAATATTTTGGCTAATCAGCTTTTTTGTTTGCAGAATGACACGTTTTGGATGTTGGCTCCAGAAACTGCAGTTACACTCACAATAATACCAAATGAGCCATGCCTGCTTGGCAAAAGATGACAGAGCTACTATGATGGCATTTTTGGGCTCCCATCACAAGCAGTACTTATATAGCAGCTCTTATAGCATTTAGTCATTTGGTAGTAACCTGTCAAGGGTTGAGAGGTCATGGCCTGCCTACCTTTTAGTGCAGTATATCTCATTCTTTTGTAGGAGATGGATAATGGGTATGCTATACAACTAGACATCTGCTCTCTCTTAAGGTTTGATCAAAAAGAGCCAGAAATGTATTACTATCCAAATTAGAATATAGTCTTCCATTTCTTGTACTGCATTCTTCATGTAACACCCATAAGTTAAAAATGACTGAAAATAACATTTGCAGATGTTTTGATTCATGATAGCCATTTTCTCCATCATGGCAAACTATTTGAAAAAAACTGTCTTTCTGTTTTTATATTGATACTTATGCTTTTATTTTCAAGGTGCTAAAACAAGGTTAGCACCCTTCACTGCAAACAAATTGCCTATACAAGACAACAACTATGACCTCAAAAGATCACAGGCAGCTATTTCTCCCTTGTAAGCCCTCATTTAAAAAAATTGTTGTGAGAAAGAGCCTTCTCTAGCCTTGGATCTGCTATATGAACTACCTGTGTGCTGAAATCAAAAAACAGGAAACCTGCAAAGGCTTTAAAGACAGTCTTAAAGAACACGTCCTTCCTGAATCTATCTGCAAGTAGTATTATGATTATGGGTAATTTGTCATGTTTCTTCAGTATTTCAGTTGGATCAAACGTGCATGCAGCTGACTGTATTTTATGTATTGAAACTCACTGCACTAAATAGAAACCAAGCTCTCTTCTGTGTAATTAAGTGTTATATATTTTTGTGCAGTCTGTTGATCCTGAGCCAGGGTCAGTAGACCAGTTTACTCACCTGGTTGTCAAATAACAATAAATTCATAAATAACACTTCTTGTACAGTAGCAATTAACTGTGTTGCTTTGATTCTGTTTACTATAACTTGTGGTATCCAGGAATTTCTAAAGCATTGGCCAATGGCCAGGCTTTAAAAGGGTGGGGAGATATTTTGTGATTCAATTCTGATTTTTGTTGCCCATTGGCTGATCTTTGGTAAGGGTGTTATTGTTAGGTATAAGTAATATTGCTTATAAGTAACATATGTAAGCTGTTTGAGCTACACTGTTAACATAGCTTTATTTTGGGGACTTTTGTATTATTGAGCTCCTGTGGTGTTTACAATAGCCGTATGTGACAGTGGTGCAGGATACAGTGTTAGTTTGGATTGTACATTCCAAAACAGGTCAGGTAGGGTCAGGCCAGCAAGATGTTTTAGATAGATATGGAATCATTTTATTTTGTACTATTCACTGAGCCATTACCTTACAAGAAGCTTACCTACTCTATAATGCAAATAGCTTTGCTTTTCAATTTCTAATTGGTACCCAGCTACTCCCCAAGGAACCTTGACAGCTTTTATGCAAGGCATTATTCTTAACAATATTTATCTTGTGAGGTTGTTCATCTGAGTCATTAAGGATGGGGAGTGCCTCATACTTGGCCTTCAAAGGCAGATCTCTGGAATTAATGAAGATGAATGGTAGTTTGCTGTCTGGAGTGTACTTATATTAAATAATTATTTCAGTCTGTTTAATTCTCTGTCTCGCTCTATCTCATGTTTACCTGTGTTGTTTCAGGTGGCCTGTGAGTAGTGACAGTGGGGCACTCATTTTTATACCAGGAAGCTAACAAAGTCCATGTCTGGATCATTAATCCTGGGTCGTCACTCTCATGTGTCACAGATATTCTGGAAAAAATCTTGTCATCGTGAGCTCATATTTGGTATTAGCAGCATTACATCAGGTATTTTATAAACATGTACTGCAGCATGTTGTTATTATCCAATTAGTAATCAAAGAGATTGGGAAGATTCCAAAGAACAGAATGTGGTCTTCCATCCTGAGGCACATTGTGGGTATATGACAGAGATAACTTCATTTAATGGTTGCACACTCTGCAGATGGAGTTTACTGTGTCTGAACATTGGGAATTATATGACATGGATCCAATTACTTTTTACATGATGAGGTCTAACTGGCAGGCATAGGTTTGAACTACTGTCACCATGTCTTTATATCTTCAAAAATTGTTATAATGTTGAAAAACAAAGACATTTGGTGGGAAATAATTTTTAGTTAATTTCATATGTTTGAAGTTAATAACATGCTAATATTTTCTTGAAATGTGGCTGTTTTTGTTAGTTATGACAAGGAAAATGGAGGGGGAACAGGCTGTTGGGCTAGCCTGGTTGTTGGCTGCTATGTAGCCTTTCCTCCTTTTTTATTCCATCCATTTCTTTACTGGATCACCCCAAATTCAGAACAAGTATTACAAAGCTATAAGTGGACTATGACATGTTTGCCATGGGAGCACAGTTAGGAAAACATTTGGCTGGAAGGTCACAAGCCCAACCGACAGAACAGTCTGTTATATGATTCATTCATTATGAGCCTTGGGATTATATGTTATTTAAAAATGACTAATTGTTGGTTTATTCAGAGGCTTCCTGCTTGATGATGTGTATTATGGAATAAACTGGATGCAAAGTGATCATTGTCTTGGTATTTTGTTAGGGAAATGAGGGGTAGCAGTAGACAATGTGGTTTGATTTGCACTTACATGTAAATGGAAGTTGGTCTGATTTGATGAAGGAATGCGTATTTGTGTGTTTGCAAGATTTTTTTTTCTCTTTTGCTGTTTATTCTGCTTTATTGTAAGCATATAGAAAAGAATAAGAATGCAAAAAGTAATACACTTTAATTTGAATATTTGGTCAAAGTGTTCTACTTAGGTGTGTGCAGTTTCAGTAAATTTACAATATATCACATTTTATGGATATTCATACAGTCTGAGATACATACAGATGACTTGAAATTCTAAGGTTATTGTGCAGAAGTAAATAGCACAGAATTCCAAACATGATTCTTAAGGAAATACAGATAATGATTGACTACATTTACTAGACACTGATCTGGCTATCATTGTGTAGGCAAGATACAAGTGGACAATAGGGTATGTATAACTGTGTTTGTAAAATTCAGAGGCAGGCAGACTGGACATCAGGGCCATCAAAGAAGAGCTAGTTTGAATTTAGTGTATACAGGTTAATAAGAAGAGAGTAACCAGTGTTCTGCTGTGTTTGTACAGACACTAGTGTTGGTCTTACAACAGTAACACAATATTATGCAGTAGTCCTAAAGGCAGTCTAAGCACCTACAAAAGCATATATATAGCAGCAACCAGAGACATGTATGTAGCAGTGTGATGATGTGACATATTGCCAGCTATGCCAGGAGAAGTAGGGCAGTGGATGTGTAATGTATGCCAGCATAGCTAGCTGAGGTTTTGTAAATAATTATATGTCATTTTTGTATCAAACTAATTTGTACAGATGCTTCTGTTGAAAAACGTACTTGTAAAGCAGCATGGAGCAGGAACACAAAGCACTGGTTTTACATAAAGGGCACTAGGCTTGGACACTCAGCTGAGGACTCAAGTCTACAGCTGTACCAGTGGGGAGTCTTATTGGGGGCCTGGAGAAAGAGAGAGGACTCGGCCCCTGGACTGAGTGCATTCCCTGTGTGCTCTTAAGCGAAATTTTGCTTGATTAAGAGAGATGCATCTGGAAATACTGTGTGTATCAATTTTTGTTTCAAGTGACTATCTCTCTCCAGTGTCAGTGGTGAGGATTCAGCCTCCTTCATTACAGGCCCAGAGAGGAGGGAACGTCACAAGCAGCATTTACAGATGTGTATGTAACAGTACCCAGAGATGTATATGTAGCAACACCCAGAGGTGTGCATGTAGCAGCTCCCAGAGATATATATGTAAGATACCACAGACATATACATGAGCTTTACAAACTGCTAATTCAAATGCACAGATAAAGTAATGCCTAAAGATACGTATCAAAAGACAGTGCACTCAAAGCACAGTGAGACTGCTACCACAGCAGACATCAGTTGCATAGCTTCATTAGAAAATTGCCACAATTGGTATGTCATGTAGGCTGGGATTGGTAATCAGTGTGTGTGGGGGGGTGATGTAACCCAGGGAAACCATATCAATGCTGGCCAGTGCTCTGTAAGGGTAATGTGACAGACAGAGTGTGTGTGTGCGTGCGCATATGTGTGTGTGTGTGTGCGTGTGTGTGTGTGTGTGTGTGTGTGTGTGTGTGTGTGTGTGTGTATGTATGTGTGTGCGAATGTGTGTGTGTGTGTGTGTGTGTGTGTATGTGTATGTATGTGTGTGTGCGTGTACATGTGTGTGTATGTGTGCATGTGCATGTGCGTGTGTGTGTGTGTGTGTGTGTGTGTGTGTGTGTGTGTGTGTGTGTGTGTGTGTGTGTTTGTGTATGTGTGTGTTTGTGTGTGTGTGAGTGTGTGTATATACGTACATGAAAGTACAGGTATGTTTGTTTACACCAAGTCCAGATTGCCACTGCATATTATTTCAATACCCATACTGAACATCACAAAAAGCATGGGATGCCTGTTCAGAGTACCATCACTGACATGCAGAGCAGTATCTTGAGAAGTTGTGCTGTTAAATGCTCACTTCAAGAGCTGCCCACATCAATCATATGCATGCAATACCCACTAATTTGTACTCTTGCAATTTGTTAGAAATACATGTAAGACCAATCTATAAGAGACAATGCAATTGCAATTATAGTATCTGTGTTATATGTGATTTTTTTATATGAAAAAGAGAATTTCACAGATTGTAAGAATGAGTTTGTTGGATAACTCGAATGTGAACATGAAGTCTCCAAACAAACTTACACAGCAACTTTTGCTGAAGTTACACAACCACAGTTTATAAAATAATTAAACCAATTGTCTTTTCATATAAACATAAAAGTACTAAGTTATACCTGAAACTTGGCACTTGGTATTCCAGGAATTTATTAACAGGAATTACATGGCATATAGGGGTCTACTTCATGTTGTCGTAAGCTGGCAATATTGAGTCTGATATTGTCGGCATGACAATATCGAAATTGAAGAACATTGTACAAGTAAATGGAAATCTCCATAAGGGGAGATTTCTGTTTACCTCAATGTAGTGCAGTCTCGGAGTTGGTATATTTAAGTAGGGGGGTGTGGGGGGTGCAGTGGGGCTTGCCCCCCTGCCTACGCCATTTAGTTTTTTTTTTAAGTTGTTTTTTTACGTTATTTGATGTTTTACTTAATCGATCAATAAAGTTCGACATTTATCGATTCGATTAAGTAAACTTTCGATAACGTGGTATAGACGCGGCATATAGAGTATACAGGAGTTGTTACTTGGTAAATTTAGTTATTTGTTTAATTAGTTGGTTTATTGGGGCAGTACGATAATCACACTAAACCATTTGCAGGCACAGCCAAGATTTATTTTTAATATTAATGTTAATATATGTTATTCTCTGTTTCAATAAGTCATGAAGCATACCTATGAATTGATGTCTGAAGGCTCTAGTGACATAAATTCAGCTTGACATGCACTGTGATGGTTTTAATCAATGCATTTTAATTTACTCAGTTTATTTTTTTATATCTTTGGACTGGTCACTTTTAAAGTTCATTTGTTAACTAAGAAACAGACAAGTGAGAGAACTCTGGGTCATGAAGTGTAAATACACTTCAATATTTGACATTGTAAGTTTTCTTCTTGGTTTCTTTATAGTTACAACAATACAATAAGCCACATTCTTCTAATTCATTAATACAGGAATAAAGATATTCCATTTAAAATTAACACATTTTAAAAATCATATTTGAGGCAATGCATTTCATAATTCTTTGTGTTTTTGGAGCTATTGTGCTTATGCAAGAAAACATTTGTTAACATATTCTAGTGTTTATGACATTGAAGTTAGTTGTTATTATTAATATTATTATCATTAGTATTATTATTACTATTAAAGAAGTAAGAAAAGGAGGGAAAGAATGAATAAAGGGGAAAGGATGAAGAGAGGAGGAATAGGATAAAAAGGAGAAAAGAAGAAAGGAAAAGAGTTAAGAAACATTGGAAAGGCAAAGAGATGATGAAAAGAGAAGAAATAAAAAGACAGTTAGGAAAAGGAATGTAAGGAGAAGAAAGAAATAAAAGAAAAAGGTGTTCAAGAAAAGAGTAAATTTGATTATATACATTAAAGTCAGGAGAGGGTGGAGGATAAGGGGAGGAAACAAGTGAACACTAGGAAGGAAGAGAAGAAAAACAGGGAGAAAGATAGAGGAGAAAGACAAAGAAAAAGAGGGAAAGTGAAGAAAAGCAGAGAAAATGGAAAAAAGAAAAAAGGAAAGGGATTAGAGAGTAAAGAAGAAAAAAGATGAGAGGAGGTAAGAAGGGAAATAAGATCAAATTAGGGGTTTATATTACGTCTTTGGAAAACTTCTTCAGTGAACACTTGTTTGCCAACCAATAAATAGCCAAATCTAACTCCCACAAATGGCAGTTTCAGCAAATTTTTTCCTAAGGGAAAAATGCTTTGCCATTATTAGGAATTTTCCCTTTTCCCCACTGTAGTGTGATCTCGGAGTTGGTATATTTAGCTAGCGGGGCCATGGAGGGCACTGCCCCCCACATTGGGGGGTGTGGGGATAAATCCCCCTACTTTGAAGGGTTTGAAATTTGTCTGGTTTTTGGTTGGCCAAGCGATTTTTAATCATGGAAAAAATCGCTGAAATGGCCATTCAAATAAGTTGGATTTCGCTGTTTATTGGACGGTGAACAAGTGTTCACTGAAGAGGTTTTTCGAGGATAGAATATAGACTCCAAATTAGTATGTGAAGGGAAAGAATTAATGGTAAATACTTGTATAATGCTACACAATACACTATTCACATGTTTAGGGACAGGAATTACTATACATTTTATCTTTGCTTTCAACTTGTGAATGTTATTGAGTAAATTATTTTAGTATAAACGTCTATGTCAGGAAGATTAATGTTATGACTTGTATTTACAGCTCTGTTAAAATGGGGAAGCTCAAGTATATTGTCATCTTATTTTTTCAGACTTTCAGACAGAACTCTTCAATTGATTGTTTGCAGTAGTTTTTAGTAGCTTTGAGGATAGACACAAAATAGGAGATAAGTTTTGATACCTCATTGACAAACTTGTTTTAATATAAATAAATAGCAAGGCTATTAAAGAAATGGTCATAAAAATCAATAGAATTGAAAAAATTTAAAAATGTTTCACTAAAGAATAATCTATACTATAGGTCAAACTGACTAAACTGTTTAATATTTTACTAACAGCTAAAATAATTATGCAATGGATTACATTAAATGGATGCTAACTTATAATATTAGAATAAGAAAATTGAAGAAAAACATAATGACTGGTATAGAGAAAATAAAGTTTCCAGAATTTCTTGAGTATTTGTTCACATTTATTGTTGATAATGTACATATGAAACAATTTGCATCTACATAATAAAAAAAAATAACTTTGATATAAAAATAGAAGATAATTTTTGGTACCTCATTGACAAACTTGTTTTAATATAAATACATAGAAAGGCTATTAAAGAAATGGCCATAAAATCAATCTTCTTCTTCTTCTTTCGGCTTTTCCCGGTTAGGGGTCACCACAGTGGATCATCTGTCCGCTCATGATTGGCAGTGGAGTTTTACGGTGTCGAGTTGCCAGCCTGGCGCCCAACCTTCCAGAGAAGGCACACACATGCACACACACACACCTAGGGCCAATTTAGAGTGTCTAATCCACCTACTGCATGTCTTTGGGATGTGGGAGGAATGCCCATGACTTCAGAATTGCCAATAAGCTGAAACACCTGATGTACATAAGGCTCATTTGCATATATCCCATGTGCCTCTGATACAAGATGTTTGGGAGGTTACTCAGTGGAACTTCTAGCTTTGCTGGAGTTTTCATTTTTGTTTTTACTGATTGCTTTTTCAGTGGCCTTCTCACTCATTGTTTTAGTTAATTAAGCTTATTGGAAATGCACAACACCCAACTCAATGCCATCATGGGTGTCTTTAATTGCACCACTATTAACTGGGAATCATATATGACACCAAATGAACATGCACACATATTCCTAGATTTTTTCAACACATACTCCCTGGACCAGATTCAATATGCTGACCACAGGTGCAAACAAACTGGATTTGGTCCTCCCTAATATGGAAGATTGCTGCACACCCCCTACCATAGTATCTTCAATGGTAAGATCAGACTACAAAATGGTCTCCTTTGAAGTAAAAATAAAATCTGGCACACCAGCTAATCCTACAATATTTATCAGCTACTCTAATGCTAACTTACTACTATTAAGTTATAACTGGGCAAAATCCCCCATCTGCTGACTATGGGGAACTTTTCATAGAATCCCTACAAAAGCATGTTAATAGCTACATAGAGGCAGCTGTACCCAACAGGAAGAAATATAGATCTAACTCAAAAAAACAAGTCAACCTGGTCAAATCACAACATCAATAGGCTGTATAAAAGAAGGAAGAAAATGATGGCAGAGATTAGGAAATGTACCACCCAGCAGGATAAATGCACTTTCATCAAACTAAACAAACAATTCAGAAGCAAATAAAGTCTACTAAAGACAAATTTGAGGTAAATTTGAACTCCCAGGCCAAGGACAACCACAAGGTTTTCTTTAGATATGTCTACAACCTCAAAGACAATACGCAGATGTGTGCAGAGTTCCTTGTTAATGGAGCCACCTGCACTGAGCCAGAAGAGCCAGAAGATGTAGCAAGCATACTGGTAGAAAAACTAAGCTCTAATTTTACCCCTCTCTCCTCCTCAACCTCCCCTCAGGAAATACCATCAAATAGAACTCCTACTATCACTAGGGGACAGGTCCTCAACGCTCTTGCTAAGTTCAAGAACACTACATCAATGGGCCCAGACAATATCTCAGGATGCTTAAATAGCATGAAACATGACCTATCATCATCATCATCATCATCATCAACCAACGTTTCCTATTTTCTACACGTGGTCAGGGTGTAGTGACAACTTTTGCCATCTCTCTATACTGAATGTCACTCTCCTGTCTTCTTCGACACTCTTGCCTGACTGTCATAGGTCTTCTTTCACACAATCCATCCACCTCTTTGCTGGACAACCTCATTTCCTCTTGTCATCTTCTTGTCTGTCCCAAATCATTTTCACCAGATTGTCTTCTGCTTTTCTGCACAAGTCTGAACAACCATAAGCTGCTCACTTTAACCATTTCTGCAATTGGAGCTACTTTGGCTTTTGCTCTTTCCTCATTTCTTTATCTGTCTCACAGTGTGCATCCTACCATTGATCTCAGGCCCTTCATTTCCACCACCTCTAGCATCCCCAACTGATGTGCCTTTACTGCTCAGCCTTCTGTACCATACAGTAGTACTAGTAGCACCATTGTTTTGTTCACCTTACTTTTCATTTTTTTTTTTGACATTCTTCTGTCATATACTACACCTGACACACTGCGCCAGTTGGCTGCAGCCCCTCTGATACTAGCTTTGACCTCCTCATTCAGACTTCCCTTTTCCTCAAACACGCCTCCCAGATACTTGAAGCTGTTAACCCATTCCATTATTTTCCCTTCTATCTTAATTCTTTGCTTCTTCTGAGCTCCATTTTTTGCCATTACAGCTGTCTTAGCTATACTCAGTTTCATCCCATATGCCTTTAGTTTTCATTCCATTCCCCTATCCTTTGCTAAAGTTCATGGTCAGAGTCTGTCTGCAATGCCACATCACCTGCATACAGCAAATTGCTTGAGATGAACTCTGGTGCACACCCACTTCCATTGGGAACCCCTCTGCTAGACCAAACACTGTTCCTACTTGAGTCTTTGGGTCCTTGGGTCCTTGTACATTGCTTGCACTAATTCTACCAATGTTACTGGGACTTTAAACCACTGCAGAACTGACAAAATCAGCTTTATGTGGACCTTGCCATATGCTTTCTCCAAGTCTAAGAATGCCCAGCTGGACTCTTTCCTCACCTCTAGCTTCTTCTCATCTATCTGTATCACTGAAAACATTGGGTCAGTTGTGCTAAATCCTCATCTGAATCCAAACTTGCTCATGTTTCATTTTACTTTCTACTGCTCTGTGTAATTATCAGTCACCCTCTCCAGAATTTTCATGCAATGTGACAGGAGTCAGATACTTCTGATGGCCTCCTTTGTTCTTTAACACTGGCACTAGTATGCTTATTCTCCATTCATCTGGGATACACCTTTCTCTCCATACTGCTATGAGTACTCTCAGAAGCTATGTCTTCCCTGTCTCACCCAGCATCGTTATCATATCTGCTGTGACTGAGCCTGCTGCTTTCCCTTACTTCATTTTCTTTAGTGCTGTTCTTAGTTCTTCTATGGTGGTCTCCACCTCTTTTCTCATCATAGGCAATTTCAGTGGCAGCACAGCTTCTGTGTGGTTTTCGTCATTCAAAAGCTGCTCGAAACCCTTGTTCAATCTGCCTTTGATGTCCTGTGGTCTGGTGAGCAGCTTGCTTCTGGCATCGCTCATGAAGGATGTCTGACTATTTTCTTTATCTTTCTATTTTTTCCTTGCAGCCTGATAGTTTCTTTTTGACACTTTCTAGAAGCAGGTAGAGAGCTTCTGATGCCTTGTTCTTTGTTATTGCAACTCCTCTGTTAGCCTCTTTTTTAGCCAACCAGTATTCCTTCCTGACCTGGTTCATCTTTTGTATCTATCACTTTATCCTGTACTCCTTCTTTCTTTTGATGAATTTCTGGACTTCTGCATTCCATGACCAGCTTTCCTTATGTACCTGATTTCCATACCTGACTGGGCCACATATCTGTTCTGTAGTCCACACACATGCTGTTTTGAATCACTTCCATTCTTCTTCAACAACATCTATTTCCTCTTCTTCTTGAAGTGCTAGATCCCTGAGTAATTCCTTGAACTGTTGTGCTTTCTTTCCAGTCAACTTCCAGGCCTTCAGCCTGGTCTCTGTTGACCTTATATACTTTTCTGACCACTGCTTGCAGCTGATTGTGGCAACCAGTGGTTTATACTGTGGGCCAACTGTTTCACTGGAGATTACTTTGCAATCAGTGATTCTACCCTAATGCTCTTTCCTTACTAGGAGGAAGTCTACCTGATTTGCATGTTGGTCATTCTTGAATGTGATCTTGTGACTGTCTCATTTTCTTAACCACGTGCTGGCTACCATCAAGCTATTTGCCAGGCAGAAGATTAGAATGGTGTCTCCTTCTTTATTCCAGTTGCTCCACCCATGTGGACCCAGGCAGTCCTCATATCCTGTTCTGTCTGTCTTGATATGTGCATTCAAGTCACAAATTATCAACACCAATTCATGTTGTTCTGATTTATCTGGTAGGTTCTGCAACTGCTGTCTCAATGTACTCTTTTCCTCACTATACAACCCTGCTGTGGGGCATAGGCTGAGATTATGAATACTGCCCTATCATTATACTGGAGTCTGATTGCCATGAGTCTGTTACTAATTCTGGTGACATCCCTCACTGTCTTCTGAAGCCCCTCTCTCACCACAATTCCCACACGATTTCTATTCTGTGCTCCTCCTGAGTAGTAGACTCTGGATCCCAAGCCAAGTGGCTTTGTTGCACTGCCCTTCCATCTTGTCTCCTGGAGACATATGATACCCACCCTCCTCCTTACCATCGTGTCACCCACTTCTAAGTGGCATCCTGTCAGTGAATCTACTCTGAGTGTAGCAATTCTTAGTTCATGTTTGGCAGGTCAGTTGGTTTTACATCTAGCTTTCACTAATTAGAGCTATCCCAGGTAACCCAAGCTGGAAAACTGGACACCTGCCAGCCGGTAGCTTATTGATCCAGGATTGCTGGACTTTATAGCAGGCACACATTGACCAATAGGGCTACATACACCCCTCCTACCATTAGTATGTGTCCCTGGTGTAGGTTGGAGTAGGCCGGCTCCTCAATACACTTGTCATCAGCAAATACCCATGCCCACTTGGTAACATTATTCAACATGATGGAATCATATTTTATACCACTGAGTGGCTAGCCCTGCCACGGTGTGCAGTCTGTGATCTATGTTCTCTTATCATGAGGATACTATGCACCACAGCAGATGGTCAAAGTGGTTGGTTTATGCAACTCTTCCCCCTATAGGGCATCATGTAGAGTCTGTGCAACTGCCCATAGCTTCATTCTTTGGTGATTTTGAGACGAGTGTTTTTCAGAGGTGGAAGAAACTCCTTAGAGACACAAGGAGAACATGCAAACTCTGAACAGGCATTGGCCAGAGGCCAGGATTGAATCTTGAACCTTGTGCATAGGAGGAGAAGACCTTAAGTATTATGCCAACTGGTCTCCAACAAACATGACCCATCAGGCTGTCTGGAATTGCTATAACTGAAACCTCCAAAAAGGCTTTGTGCCTCACGAATACAACAACAGTCATCCCTCTGCAGAAAGGTAGGCTATCTACAGACTCTGGCAACTACTGACCCATAAGTCTCACTGGTCTCATATGCAAAACCATGGAAAGAATTATCATGGAAATGATCAATAATGACATAAGAAACATCCAGACACTGGACCCAACCCAATTTGGTTTTGTCAAGGGCAGATCATGCCTACTCAACCTTGTGAACATGTTTGAGAAGGTCACCAAAGCAATGGATGAGGGCAAAAACAGTTCTCACTGCCTACTTTGACCTGGACAAAGCATCTGATACAATACCCCACTTGGGCATTGTTGATAAACTCAAGAGGTTAGGCATAAACCCTTATGTCACCCAGTAGATAGCCAGTTGGCTGACAGACAGGACCCAGGAAGTTTGAATTGAGGAATCCACCTCTACAAAGAGGACAGTTACAAGTGGAGTCCTTCAGGAATCACCCCTGGAACCTCTCCATTTTAGCATTTATTTCTCTGAAGTCAAAACCATTGTCAAGGGCCACTGCTGACCAAATTTGTAGCAATTGTAAATTAGGAGAAGTCATAGAATCCACAAATCATCTCCAGGAAGGGGTGACACAGACAAATAACTTGTATCAGAGCCATGGATTAAAACTAAATGCCAAAAAATGCATAGTAGTATCTTTCAGGAAGTTATCCACCTCTGGTAACTATCATATTGAGAAGACACCCCTAAGAGTTAACCGAGTAGTCGGGGACTATCACGTACCTACAGTAGTGAGGAAATCATTCTATGTTGTACAACTTATAAACAAGGGTATAATATCTAGGTCCAAGAAAGTCATTGTTACAGGGTCTATATTAAATCAGCGAACACTTAAAAATGCAAACACTGATTTATCGACCCAATGTAAGTGAAAAATTACAATCCCGAACACTTTGAACAGCGATTTTTTTCCCTGGGAAAACAATTGCTGTTCCAAAAAAGAAAAAAAAAACATTTAAAACATTACATAAAGTGGGGGGCTTCACCCCCACACACCCCGACATGGGAGGGCTGTGCCCCACACCCCACTACTTAAATATATCAACACCAGGATCGCACTACAGTGATGAAAATGGCAAAATAACGAAGGCGGTCAAACAATTTCTTTCCCAGGGAAAGAATTTGCTTATATGCCGTTTTGGTATTTTGACATTTGGTACTTTCAACTTCGATCAAGATGCAGTCGAAAGAATGCGTCTTCGATCATATAATAGGGAACCTTGTTACACTGTATTCAGCATTCATCAGATCTATCACTGAGTACAATGTCCCCTCAGAGGTTAATCACTAAAATAATACATGGTGTAAGTAACATGTCCAATATAGACTGCCTGAAATCCCTATCCCTGTATTATGTCACCTACAACCTGTTAAGGGGAGATCTGTGACCGGCATACAAGGCATTGTAAGACCCTCCCTGATGGACCTCCTGCATATCGTCCAAAAAAAGCACCAAAATTACCCATTCTAAACACTTAATGTTTCCTGTGATATAAATAGGACCTGATGGAGAGACAGGTATGTATGCCACAGACTACCCCTTCTCTGGATCAGGAATTCCATCTTTGTGAAGCAGAGTTCCCTATGACTAACTTGACAAACAAAATGGTTGTCCATGATCAAAACATAACAGAAAAGTAAAGGCTGTAGAGCATGACAATCAGCTTTTTCATTCTAGTATTCATGATTTTTTCTCCATGGATGTGGCATGATACAACTACATCTGTTGCGTGAAGACAAAAAGGATAATGACCTTACTGTTGCATCCTATTTTAACAACTGTAAGAAATGCAGATGTGTGTCTTTTAACAAGATAGTGCTTCAAGATCACACCTGAAAAGAAATACGTCTAGCAGGTTTTCCCAATTAAAAAAGATTAAAATAAAATAAAATCTAAATAAGCAACTGTTCATACACCATAGAAATATCTATTATTAGCTTGTTTAAAAAATCCAGGGAATAAGCCAGCTATATATACCATAATTGAAGGGAACTACTTATTTCAGTAGATGAAAAACTGTTTTCTTTCCCAAAATGAAATCCATGCATTTACAGTTATCATGAGGAAACTGTCAAAACAGAAATTATATAGAATAAATCTCTTGGATGCCTGATGGGCAGACATCATTGTTAGAGGTATAAGCTCTGAGATTTTTCTGTAATTCCTTTTGGATGTATAAACTCTGAAATTTCTCTGTAATGTTAATCCTTGCAATCTGGAATTGTGCCATAGATTTTGCATATTTTTATTATTCCTTGAAACCAAAACTGTTTGCAGTTTCAAAAAATGAATGTTGTTTCAAAGAAAATTCAGAAAGTCTAATTACAAATACATTTGTCAGTGTGTGCTACCCTGGTTCTGACAGGGTATGTGCACAATGTCTGTGTCATTATTATATGAAAGTTTTTGGCTAGTTGTCAGTCTGTCTGGTGAGGAAGGCTCAATGTCAAAGTGGGAGGATAACAAAGGAACACTTTATGCCTTTAAGAGCTAACCTGCTGCATTTATTCCATTTAGCTTTTCACCCCATCTAGCAGGCTATGTTATGGAGTGATGGGGTCTATATTACAAGATCGAATGCTTAGGTGATTGAACACCTAAACATCAAACTTGTAATATCGAAAACAAAAGACAGCAAACAGCCGATTTAATGCAGAGAAAGATTTCCCTTGGCCATTCACTGGATTTTGCAGGTTTGTCTACTATAGCATGATCTCTGAGTTGGTTTACTTAGTTAGGGGGGTGTGAGGGCACAGCCCCCCTATATCAAGGGGTGTGGGGGTGAAGCCACCTACTTAGTTTGGGTGTAAAGTTATTTTTTTTCTCTATGGCCAACCGACGTGTTTTCCTGCGCCGTTCGACATTTTTGGGTTCGATATTACAGATTTGATGTTTAGGTGTTCAATCACCTAAGCATTCAACCTTGTAATCACCTAAGCATTTAATCTTGTAATATAGATGCGGAGTGACAATATATCATGTCATATTATAGAGTTTGATCCTAGGTTGCTAGCTTCACAGACAGTAGTTTTTTCATTGAATGGGACACGTCTGGGCATTGATGAATAATAACCTGAAAATATCCAAGATGAAGCTGGTGCAATAGTGGCATAGTTGCTGGAGGAACTGCTTGGGGAGGGGTATCTAGGATTTTCCATTTCTGGTTTCCCCCATCAAGAGGAAGAGCTATACATTAATGATACCTATAGGTTAGCCCTCATGTATAACCTCAGTGAATGTCAAACAGCATAGAGGTTCTAGTCTGTTAGTGGGATCATCACTGTTGAACTCAGCATAACAAGTATGCTGACACATAGCAGGAAAGTTAGAACCTTGTCTAATAAATAAAAATAAGTGAATACATTTATGGTAGTTAGCACAGAGGGTTAAGGCTATGAACAATTAATGACCTGTTTCATGTGGGACACTATTTGATTTTTTCAGTCTACATTTGCCTGCTAAGTGACCTTGAGTAGGTCACTTTACAAGGCAGTGCCCTAGGTCAGTTGGAAAACTGGGCTAGGGTCTTTAATGGTTTCATGAAATTTATGCTAAATAATTACATATAAATGTATAATAGCACTATAATATCAATATAAGCCATTACAGTTACAATCAAGGAGAATTACAATGGATAGATACATGTGTTCTTACATATTGACACATATCGATAACAAAATATCACTGGGAATATCTTATAGCATTAATGTGGCAAGGCAATATAAAAAAGAAGATAGTCACCCTGTTAAAATTGTATACTTTAACTTTGATACATTAACTGTGTGCAACATTTTGCAAACATGTATTGATGCAGGCAATGTTTAGAGGTTTATCAATCTGGATGTGTTCCACAAAATAATATTCAATGTAAACTTTTAAAATGTTCTATTTACCAGATTTAATTGTCTTAGCATGACAAGAAAAAAGGCCACACCAATGTTTGTGTGTGTGTGTGTGTGTGTGTGTGTGTGTGTGTGTGTGTGTGTGTGTGTGTGTGTGTATGTGTGTGTGTGTGTGTGAGACAGAACCTTGCTGTACTATAGCTTTGCCGCATTCCAGTTAGCCTTCTATTTCAATTTTTTGCAGCACCCCCCTTTTGTTTTAAATCACCAGTCATCACAATTTAGAAGTCTCCTGCTCTAAAGATTACTGAGAAATGTGCAAAGAAATATCTGAAAATAGTGTGTACTGAGGAATTTCCAGAAGTAACAGTGGATGAGCTAAAAAGCTTAAAATGGAACTCAGGATATTCTATTAGACAGTTTGAAGGGAGAATTCTTCTTACTTGTCCTAGTATATCACATGTACAAGTACAAACCATGCATTTCTGACTCTTCAAAGCAGGGTAATCCAGGAAAAAAAAATTCACCTACAAGTTCTGAAAATTGTGTCTATATCAAAGTCATGAAGAGGTGTTTCAGTGAACACCTCTTCAACGACAAGTACTGAACGAACGAACTAAACCGTGATCATTCAGAACAGTGATTCCTTTCCCTCAGAAATAAATCGCTTGTCCTTCTTTTTTCGTCTTTCCTCCATTGTAGTGTGATCTCGGAGTTGGTATATTTAGTTAAGGGGGTGTGGGGGGCACAGCCCCCCATGTTGGGGGGTGTGGGGGGTGAATCCTCCCACTTTGTTTTGTTTGAAGTGGTGTGTTCATGGTTAGAGGGCAAGCAATTTCTTTCCCAGGGAAAGAAATCACTGTTCTGAACGATCACAGTTTAGTGCATTCATTCAGTACGTGTTGATGAACAGGCGTTTGCTGAAATGCCTCTTTGAGATTTTAAAACAGACCTTTGAAAAACAACAAATAATGATTTGCATATATGTTCCTATAATTGTATTAACATTTTTTGATCTTCTACATGGAAAAACTGGATGAAAGTGCAAAAGAATGGTAAAATGTTTTTTAGGAAAAAAGTTATCAACATTTGAAGGTTGAAATGTCAAAACATATACTGTCCATCTATCACTGCAGTGCTATGAAGTGAAGAAATGTGTAATGTATAATAGATGTTTATGAAGTTTTTTTTTTTTTTTTTTTTTTTTAAGTACACACCACTGTGTGTAAAGCAGAGTAGCACTTTCAAAGTATACCTAGGTAATTGGACAGACAGCCTCAAATTCTGTCCTGGTTTATCTTGTCTTACCATCCTTGAGGCTAGTGGGAAATTTCAAATAGGGTTTTTGGTTAGGCTTGAAATGGCCAGCAAACTGATTTCCTTGTATTTACATATGAATCTATGACCCTATAAAGTGTGACTCTATCTTAAAACAGGGTGTCAATATATAGGTGTACAGTGTTAGAGAGGTGGACTCTCTCATCTATGTACTTTTAGGAAGAGTAGGTATCTCTTTGTTTGTTTTTTTTTCCTCCTAATATCCTGTACAGTATTGCAATCTGAAAGCAATGCTGATGAAACAAGTTGTAGACAGATGGTCTTGGTTTTATTATTTTTTTCTACAATTCTGAAATACCATGTATTATCATTACTAATAATATGTGGGTGGCCACGGTGGTGTAGCGGTTAGTGTTGCCGCCTCACAGCAAGAGGTTTGCCAGTTTGATCCTCGGCTGGGGTGCCTTCTGTGTGGAGTCTGCATGTCCTCCCTGTGGTTGCGTGGTTTTGCTCTGGTTTCATCCCAAAGACATGCAGTAGGTGGATTGGACACTCTAAATTGGCCCTAGGTGTGCGTGTGCCTTCTGTGCAAGGTTGGGTGCCGGGCTGGCAACTCGACACCGTAAAACTTCACTGCCAATCATGAGTGGACAGAGGATCCGCTGTGGTGACCCCTAGCTGGGAAAAGCCGAAAGAAGAAGAATCATTACTAAAAATATGCACATTGGGACATTATTTTATATATCAAAAAACAAAACCAAATGAAACCAAGCTGCTTTAATAAATTCCAAGGACAATTCCACAGTAAATAATTCCAGTAAGTGCTTTCATCTGTAATAAGACTTCTTCAGACTGGAAGTTAGCATTCAAAAACACATGTTTAAATACTTTAAAAATGACATGACCTCATACTTAGTGTTTTAACCCTTTGCGTTTCAGATACATAATAAAATCTTCTCTATTATTCAGACCAGGGGGGTAGCAAGCATTAACCTGATTATAAAATAAAAAGTCAAAACTGATTCGCAGTCACACCAGGCAGTAAATAAACGTATAAGACTTATAACATTCCACGTCTTTTCAGACCTTGGTTCCTTAAAGTATCAAATCCAAAGATGTATAAGTCCACACTCAATTCTGGATACAAAACAGCAACTTTATTGGTGTATACAGTTGGCAAGCGCTTTCGCTGAAAAGCTTTATCAAACCTATAACAACTGATTCTAAAAGGAGGCTTATATAAAAAATTCAAATGTAATAATTAAAACAATTATTCAATTAATGAAAAAAACTCATTAAACGTATAAACATCAAATAGCTATTTATAGGTGGGCAAATACATATCATATAGCAATAAAAACTCAACTATATATATATATATATATATATATATATATATATATATATATACACACACACACATACAAAAATAAAACAATAAAAATATATGTATATTTTTCATAAAAACTCACAATATTTATTTATTTAAAGCAAGGATTACACCTAATTTCTATGTTTCCTGTTTTTAAGGGCGGGTCTCAGGGGAACCCTGTCATTGAGACCTGGAGGAATATGAGCTTGTGTTTTTATAATCCACTTGGTTTCAGCTTCTTCGGTGTAATTCCTCACATCACCCCCTCTAATGTTAGATGTATTTAAATGTAACACTGAGAATGAAAACATATGCATATTATCATTCTGTGAGATATGCTTAGATAATGTATTCACTTCAGACTTAATACGTATTTGATATAAATGTTCTCTTATCCTTTCTTTTAGCATCCTATCAGTCTTGCCTATATAGAATGAATGGCAAGATACACAGTTGGCAATATACACTACATGTCAAGTGTCACAACTAGCATTAACTTTAATAGGAAACACCTATCCAGTAGTGAGGTGTATGAACACATTAATATTATTAATATAAGAACAATAGTTGCATTTATTGCAAGGCCGTGTACCTTCAAAGCTCAAATTTTCTCCATTCTGTCTATGATTTGTGAAACACAATAACCTATGTAGGTTTTTCTTATTTTTGTAGACAAAACATGGTTGTTCCCCTGCATATTTCTTAACTTCAGGATCCAGAGTTAATAAATTCCAATGCTTAATAGTAATATCTTTGATAGTATGCACATCCTGTGTATAATAAAGGGGGAGCCTCTGCGGATTCTTATTGTTATCGTTATTAGCTAAAGTTTCATCAGGATTAATTCTATAAACTTGTAAACCTGTCTCCGAGAATATTGGGAAGCCCTATCTTGTCTATAGCTTCTAACTTGAGTAAAAGCTCGCTATTTCTATTGGTCTATAATTCCTATCACAAAATCTAGCACTTAGGTCACCTAATTCTTTATCAAAATCACTTAAACATGGGTTCAATCTGGAAACCCTAATTCCCTGCCCTTTAAGAATAAGATATAACCTGGGTGCATACTATCTCTATGTAGAAGTGTATTTTTATGGCAAGACTTTCTATGCACTCCAGTATTACATTCTCCATTCAGTAAACGCCATATATTCACATCTAAAAAAGGAATACTTTGGCTAGAATGACTCATAGTAAATTTTAAAAAGGGAGTAAGCATATTAACTTGTTTCTCAAAGGTTTGTAAGTCAGCCAAGCTGCCATCCCAAAGAAAAAACAAGTCATCCACAAAGCGCCTGTAGAATAGAACATGTTTTTGAAATAAGTCAAGACGGCATAGTTTTTCTTCTTCCCATAGGGCCATGACCAGATTGGCGTAGCTATTGGCACAAGAGGTGCCCATAGCTACGCCATATTTTTGAAGGAAGAAATCATCATTAAATAAAAATATATTACTTTCTAAAATGATTTCTAACAATGTGCAAAGGAAATCTATCCTAGTAGGTAGTAAATTAGAATGTGAACTCAAATATTCATAAATACTTTCTAAACCTTTTCCGTTCGGAATATTAGTGAATAATGAATTCACATCCATAGTAACTAATAACAAGCTTGAATCATAATCATGGTCTTTAATTGCTTCATAAAAATCTAACAAAAATTCCTTCGAGTCTTTTAATATAAACTTGTTAGTGTTAACATATGGTCTCAAAGTTTTTTCTATATATATAGATAAATGTTCAGTCACCCATCCTCGACCAGACACTATTGGTCTCATTGGAGGTTTAATAGGGTCTTTGTGAACCTTGGGCAAACCTTGAATAACAGGAATGGTGGGATTTTCTATCAATAAATAACTAAATAGCTGATAGTCAAATATACCTAACTTATACATATCCTCAAGGTTACTATAAACTCTATTTATAACATGCTGAACATCTGAAATTGTGATGGAGATATAGTACCGTTTATCTTGTAACATTTCAATCATACTGTTATTATAAGTCATTTTATCTAATAGTATTATAGAGCCTCCTTTGTCCACTGGCCTAATGGAAATATTGCCATCATTCATTAAATCATGTAAGGCTTTAGCCTGTCTTGAACTTTAATTATTCTTAACTAAATGAATATTCTTATTCTCTAATAAGTATATTTCTTTTTCAACTATCTTATTGAAAGTTTCAAGTGAAGGATGTAAATTAGGAATTATCAAGCTTAGTTTTCTAAACTGTCTGCTCATGTTCTCAGCCACACCATCAGAAAACATTATTTTCAGTTGCAGGTTCCTTACAAATAGCTTTATATCTAATATTGTGTCAGTTATACAACTCCGTCTTGAAGGGATAAAAGATAGGCCTTTATTTAAAACTTCAATTTCATATTTATTAAGTGGTCTATGAGAGAGATTACTAACTATGTTAGTCTCTCCAACATTTTTTTCAAAGTTGGTTCCCTTATATCGCTGCTCTGGGCCTTTCTTTTTTGTCTGCCCCTGGTCATAGACTGGTTCCTGCCCTTCTGATAGTTCTGTGCTATGGGGAAAGGGTTAAAAACTTCTCCCTCCATGTTTACAATGTTCTGTGTGTTACGCACTTTACTGCGTACCACCTGTGTCTGTTCAGGCCTGTCAGCTGACTCAATATTCCTATGGGTTACAATGGGCTCATTCAAATCATTAATCAATTCACCCTGTCTAATGGAAGTTGTTCTTTCAGAGCAAACTACAAGGGATTTACTGCTATTTACATTAACAGTGTGCACACCACAATCATTCTTATCAACCACAGACAATAAATTAGTGGCAACAATATCATTTTTACTACCATTATTATCACTGTTATTGCACTCAGATAACATGTTAGGCCTATTACGAGCGCCAGGTAAAGACCTGGCCGTGTAAAAAATCATTATTATCCCTAATTAGTTTGTGCTTTTTTTGCTCAAGTAATCTTTTCTCAAACAAATTAACATTGTCCATTAAACAATCCAGTCTTGAATCCACAATACATTTGTTAAAGTCATTGTACACATTAATCTGTTTCTTTTTAATGGAGTCTTGTAGTGAGCATTCTTCAGGCATAAAGAACTCATTCATGAGTTTCATATAATTAATGCTCACCTCTATATTCAGTTGTTGCCACCAGCTTAAAAGTTCAGGATATTTGTTCCCAGTGGTCGGCATCTTGAGTTCCCTTAATCCTCGTGGTATGTCTTTTATTTATACATACTTCGAAGTGGAAATGCTGCATCTGCAGATGTTTCAGTAATTCAAATTCTAACGCATTTAAAGCAGAGTCTAGTCTCTCGAAATCATCGCTGCTCAAAGTTACGTTCTCCTCAATCACAGTAAGCTCACAGCCAATCAGTGGATTGACGTTTATGTCTAAACAACGCTGAAGTTGTTCAAGTGGTGGTTTTCTTAATAAAGAAGAACTCTTCGGATTATACGGAAGTTCCAAGTTAACATCAGACTGATTCATTGTTAATTCTGCCATGGTACCACCGTGGTATGTAAAATGAGTATACCAAATAAATATAATAAATAAAAATACCACCAGTTGGTAAAGGACAGCAAACAGAAAAAAAGCCAGATTATAAAATAAAAAGTCAAAACTGATTCGCAGTGACACCAGGCAGTAAATAAACGTATAAGACTTATAACATTCCACGTCTTTTCAGACCTTGTTCCTTAAAGTATCAAATCCAAAGATGTATAAGTCCACTCTCAATTCTGGATACAAAACAGCAACTTATGAAGCAATTAAAGACCATGATCATGATTCAAGCTTGTTATTAGTTACTATGGATGTGAATTCATTATTCACTAATATTCCGAACGGAAAAGGTTTAGAAAGTATTTATGAATATTTGAGTTCACATTCTAATTTACTACCTACTAGGATAGATTTCCTTTGCACTTTGTTAGAAATCATTTTAGAAAGTAATATATTTTTATTTAATGATGATTTCTTCCTTCAAAAAGATGGCGTAGCTATGGGCACCTCTTGTGCCAATAGCTACGCCAATCTGGTCATGGCCCTATGGGAAGAAGAAAAACTATGCCGTCTTGACTTATTTCAAAAACATGTTCTATTCTACAGGCGCTTTGTGGATGACTTGTTTTTTCTTTGGGATGGCAGCTTGGCTGACTAACAAACCTTTGAAAAACAAGTTAATATGCTTACTCCCTTTTTAAAATTTACTATGAATCATTCTAGCCAAAGTATTCCTTTTTTAGATGTGAATATATGGCGTTTACTGAATGGAGAATGTAATACTGGAGTGCATAGAAAGTCTTGCCATAAAAATACACTTCTACATAGAGATAGTATGCACCCAGGTTATATCTTATTCTTAAAGGGCAGGGAATTAGGGTTTCCAGATTGAACCCATGTTTAAGTGATTTTGATAAAGAATTAGGTGACCTAAGTGCTAGATTTTGTGATAGGAATTATAGACCAATAGAAATAGCGAGAGCTTTTACTCAAGTTAGAAGCTATAGACAAGATAGGGCTTCCCAATATTCTCGGAGACAGGTTTACAAGTTTATAGAATTAATCCTGATGAAACTTTAGCTAATAACGATAACAATAAGAATCCGCAGAGGCTCCCCCTTTATTATACACAGGATGTGCATACTATCAAAGATATTACTATTAAGCATTGGAATTTATTAACTCTGGATCCTGAAGTTAAGAAATATGCAGGGGAACAACCATGTTTTGTCTACAAAAATAAGAAAAACCTACATAGGTTAGTGTGTTTCACAAATCATAGACAGAATGGAGAAAATTTGAGCTTTGAAGGTACTCGGCCTTGCAATAAATGCAACTATTGTTGTTATATTAATAATATTAATGTGTTCATACACCCCACTACTGGACAGGTGTTTCCTATTAAAGTTAATGCTAGTTGTGACACTTGACATGTAGTGTATATTGCCAACTGTGTATCTTGCCATTCATTCTATATAGGCAAGACTGATAGGATGCTAAAAGAAAGGATAAGAGAACATTTATATCAAATACGTATTAAGTCTGAAGTGAATGCATTATCTAAGCATATCTCACAGAATGATAATATGCATAAGTTTTCATTCTCAGTGTTACATGTAAATACACCTAACATTAGAGGGGGTGATGTGAGGAATTACACCAAAGAAGCTGAAACCAAGTGGAATATAAAAACACAAGCTCATATTCCTCCAGTTCTCAATGGCAGGGTTCCCCTGAGACCCACCCTTAAAAACAGGAAACATAGAAATTAGGTGTAATCCTTGCTTTAAATAAATAAATATTGTGAGTTTTTATGAAAAATATACATATATTTTTATTGTTTTATTTTTGTATGTGTGTGTATATATAAATAAATAAATATATATATATATATATATATATATATATATATATATATATAGTTGAGTTTTTATTGCTATATGATATGCATTTGCCCACCTATAAATAGCTATTTGATGTTTATACGTTTAAGGAGTTTTTTTCATTAATTGAATCATTGTTTTAATTATTACATTTTAATTTTTTATATAAGCCTCCTTTTAGAATCAGTTGTTATAGGTTTGATAAAGCTTTTCAGCGAAAGCGCTTGCCAACTGTATACACCAATAAAGTTGCTGTTTTGTATCCAGAATTGAGAGTGGACTTATACATCTTTGGATTTGATACTTTAAGGAACCAAGGTCTGACAAGACGTGGAATGTTATAAGTCTTATACGTTTATTTACTGCCTGGTGTGACTGCAAATCAGTTTTGACTTTTTATTTTATAATCTGTCTTTTTTTCTGTTCGCTGTCCTTTACCAACTGGTGGCATTTTTATTTATTATATTGAGTATAACCTGCCAACTATATTCCAGCCACCCCAAGTCATCTTCTGGATTAAATGAATTTTCTACATTTTTTTAAACTGTCCATTACAAAGAATTTAAAGTTAACTTTGCAAGAACCATGTTTGTAATGCTCCCCCAGAGCATTCCTTTCATCCCCAATAGAAACTGCATATTTATGTTCATAGGTTCATAGGTTCATACTAGGCTATCTGCCCTAGGGCATTTATAAGCCTAGCCAGAGTGTGTTTGGCTTTCGCCACCCATTTTAAATTAATTTTGCTATGCCTTTTTTTGAGGTTAGTATACTGTGCCTCTGTCTAACAGTGACACAGAAGTGATAGCCGGGGTAAACCTACGATCTCCCATCCACTCATCAAGATTCCTCTTGAAGAGAGTCAATGTGGGACTCTGCCTAACCTGGACTGGGATTTTATTCCAGAGTGAAGAGAGCCTCTGCGTTATGAAACTGTCCCTCCAGCATGTCCTATTTATTTCAGTGCTGAGGTTCAAGTCTCTCGAGCGCGTAGCTGGATGGGATTTGGATTTTCTGAGGTGCAGCATGTCCATTAATTCCGGGTTGGACATGGCTTTATACGTCAGGCACAGATCGCCTCTGAGCAGGCGGTATGCCACTGAGTAGAGCTGGAGTTTCTTTAACAGGGTAGCATATGGCATCTGTTTGAGCCCTTTGATCCTCTTGGTGAGGTACTTTTGGGGTTTTTCCAGTTGCTGCAGGTGTCTGGTAAGGTACATCCCAAAAGGGGCATTGTACTCAATTATGGGCCTGATGAGGGATGAGTAAAGAGGTACGATGACCTCCCCTGATCTAGATGTGAATCCCTTCATGATTAGGTGGGCTATATAAAATGTTTTTCTAACCACTTTGGCCACGTGGTTGTCAAATGAGAGATTGCTATCAACTTGGGTCCCCAGGTCCCTAATGACTTCTTCTGTACTTAATGGATTACCACCTATGTGGTAATTTGTGGGCACTTTGTTTTTGCCAAAGGGGATGACTATACACTTTTTGGCGTTTAGCTTGAGGCCATGGCTCTGGCACCAGTTGTCTATTTCTATGAGGCCCTTTTGGAGGATGCTTGTGTCGGCTGGAGAGTCGATTATGGTGCCCAGTTTGCAGTCATCTGCGAACTTGGTCAGCCACAGTCCTTCCGTGTTGGCCTGTACAGCCGAGAAATATATACCGAACAAGAGAGGTCCCAGGACTGAGCCTTGTGGGACGCCACTTGTAACTGGTTTGGAGTCTGACATGGCTCCAGCAATTCTAACCATGTGGGTTCTGTCCTTGAGCCAGTTTGCAACCCATCTAGTGACATAGGGGTTTATATTTAAGCTGGTGAGCTTATCTATAATGCCCGAGTGGGGTATTGTATCGAAGGCTTTTGCAAGGTCCAGGTAGGCTGTGTGGACCACCTTCCCCTCATCAATGGCCTTGGTGACTGTTTCAAAGAAATTGACCAGGTTTAAGAGGCAGGATCTGCCCTTAACAAAGCCAAACTGGGTAGGATCCAGTGTCTGTAGGTCCCCAATATCTTTATTTATGAGGTCCATGATGATCCTTTCCATAGCTTTGCAGACCAAGCTAGTCAGGCTTATGGGGTGATAGTTTCCAGGATCCGTTGAGGCACCACCTTTGTGGAGAGGGACCACTGTTGCTGTACACCACTCTTTGGGTACATATCCTGTAGTAAGGCTAAGATTGAACAGTAGTTTTATGTTTGGGTTTAGCTCTTCTTGGAGTTCATGTAGGACGCCGGGACACCATCTGGTCCCATTGATGCTGTGTTTTTTGCTTTGGAGAGGGAGGCTCTTACCTGAGCATCTAAGATGTCAGGGGGGCAGCACTCTGTTGGGATAGATATTTGCCCTTTTGGTGGGGAGAGGGGGGAGAAGTTTGCACTGAACCTGTCAGCTAGGATGTTGGCAATGTCTGTGGGCTCGGTGAATTTTTTGTCATTTTGGACTAATTCTGAGCATATCTGGGAATTCCCACCCAGGTTCCTAACATAACTAAAGAAAGTCTTGTGATTATCCTTAGTGTCCTGTGCAATTTTTCTCTCGAAGCTGGCCTTAGACGATTTTATGAGTGCCCATAGTTTTTTGCTAATACTGATCAGAGATGCCTTCCCTTTTTGGGATTTTGCTCTATCATGTAGTAGCTTCCTCCTTCTATTGTATAGTTTGTTTATGGCTGGGGTCCACCAGACAGGACGTCTGCCTTTGGAGGATTGGGTCTTGGTTTTTTTTGGGATTGCATGATCCATGCATTCCTGAAGGTGTTCATAGAATGCATTTATAAAGGATTCTGCAGTCTGGGCCGTATTTTCCACAGGCCCGGAGGCTTTGAAGGATTTCGCCTCGGTTTTGAGGCGTGTGAAATTTGCCTTAGAGAAGTTTTTCACTGTGGTTTTCTGGGCAGGGGGTGGGGTCGGGATGTGAATATCCAGTGAGATTAGTTTATGGTCTGATCTTACCAGTGAGGGATACACTTCTGGTCTGGAGCATAGTGTCCCCATGTTGGTGATGATAAGGTCCAGTATGTTTTCCCCTCTTGTGGGAGTGGTAACAAGTTGTTCCATAGCATTTGAGTTTATAAATTCTAGGAACCTTTGGGCTAGGGTGTTGGAGCTAGAGTAATGCTCCCAGTCTATGTTTGGGTAGTTGAAGTCGCCCAATATAATGGTGTTTGGAGAGACCTTCATATTTTCCAGTATTCTCAGGAAGGCCAAGTGGGGTTCCTGTGTTTTGGAGGGTGGTCTGTAGCGGGCTATAAATTGGAAGGCAGTTTTACCCACAGTTAGTTGCACATGGATAGTCTCTGATGCTTCGTGCTGTGCCACCAACCTGGAGGTGTGGGTATCTTTGACGAATATTGATACTCCCCCTCCTTTTGTGGTTCGGTCCAAGTTTTGGGGCCAAAAAGCATGGTATGAGGTATAACCTGGTAGTGCTGGGGTGCTCTCGGGAGCCTTGAACCAGGTTTCTGTTACTGGACAGGTCTCGATGTTCTCCAAGATAAGGAGAGTTTTGAGTGTGTGCATCTTGAGGTTTAGACTTCTGGCGTTGAGTAGCATTACTCTTAGTTTCTTATCCCTTGTGATACCTATGGAGGTGGGTTTGTCTTTTGAGCCTTGCCTAAAAAAGGCACTATGGTGGTAGCAAGAGCCTTTGCCAATATCCGAAAGCCCAGGGGTGACAGGTGCAAGCCGTCCCTAGCGAAGCATCGTGGCTTGTCGAGCATGTCATCCCAGGCTGACAGGCATTGGATCCCCTTTGAATGACACCAACACTTAAGCCAATTGTTGAAATTGATCATCTTGTCTTCATATTGTGGCATCATTCTTGGTGAGGGTAAGATGCTACTCAAGGTCAGGGTCATACTGGCCTGGGCTACATGCTCAGAGAGCTCCTCTATGTCTCTTTTCATGTAGTCCAGGGAGATATGTCTCAGGTCATTCACACCAGCATGGACAATGACTGAGTCATATTTGTACTTGCCTTGGAGTGACCTGAGTGCTTGTGTTATGTGGCGGATCCTAGCGCCAGACAGGCAGCTCACCGTGACCTTCTCCTTGTTCAGCCTGGTGAGCGGGACGTCAGTGTGCCTGACGATAGAGTCACCTATTACAAGTGTATCAGGTGTGTTGTTTAGCCTTAAGGGCTGTGACTGTTCGGCACACTGGCTTTGTGAGCTATGTGTTGCACGTGTTTTGTTTTGGGGTAGTGGTTGCTTGGGTGTCTGCTTTGGAGGTCTCTGCTGCTTAGGCAGATTTTTATTTAGAGCCTCCGAGTATGTTTTTGTGTGTTTATGTGTTTGGTTTGTTGTCGTGGTAGGTCTATGTGAGACTGGAATTGTAGTGAGTATGGTTTTCTTCTCCTCCTGACTGGTTACGCCAGTACTGAGTTGAGAGAGCTTTGCCTCCAGTTTGGCTATATGGTTGCATCTCTCACATGTGTTGGAATTTGTTGGGAGGAGGAGAGGGTTGTCTGTGTACATGAGGCAGTTGTAACATTGCCTCAAGATTCCCAGATTCACCAGCTGGACCGGAGAGGAGATTGACAACTGACCTTTGGACATGCTAGAATAGTATTGGGAATTCCTTTATAATTGAAAAAAAGTGCCAATGGGGAACAAGGTACTCAATGGGAGTTTGTGAGGGTGTAGTGCTTTTAATTTTTTAGAGCTGACTTATATAATTGCTTTAGTGAGCAAGTGCCAGGTAACTTAAATGCAATGTGTTACAGGTATCTTAAATGCAAAAATGACAAACAGTAACTTTCTTTCAAGTGAAACTAGGAAATAAGTACAGTAAGCAATGCAGATTTCACTAGGGATCCACAGAAGTGCTAAAAGGCCACGTTTTAGGTGGAATTAGCATTTCAGGGAAATAAACAAACAACAAGCATACAAATAAAGCTAGATTCAGCAGGCCTGGATCTAGTCTATGCTACAGCAAACAAGGTGTACCAATTTCAGTAAGAAACAGTTAGAATATGCAGGCACTATAAGCCTCTAACCAGAAATTCCCTGCTCAGAAGGGCAGAGTCCAGCCTCTCCTCCCACAAGAGTGCAGACCGCAATCCTTCTTAACGTAAAATAACTGGCCTGAAGCCCAAGTGCTTAAACCAGAACTAATACACTTTTAGAATAACAGACACTGAGCTCTCAATCAGCAGTTCCCAACTTAGAAGGATGTAAGCTACCTGTCCTGCCACCACAGTGCAAGCCACAAACCTTCCTAATGTAAAACAACTGGTCTGAAGCCCAAGTGCTTAATCCAAAAGACTTAGAAATGATAGCTACACTTTAATCAAGTTACTACCAGCAGTAATAAATACAACTGAATACTTTAAAGAATGCCTGGATTAGTGCTCAAGTTATACAAACAAAGCTAGATTCAGCAGGCCTGGATCTAGTCTATGCTACAGCAAACGAGGTGTACCAATTTCAGTAAGAAGCAGTTTAAATATGCAGGCACTATAAGCTTTAACCAGAAATTCCCAGCTCAGAAGGACAGAGTCCAGCCTCTCCTCCCACAAGAGTGCAGAACACGAACCCTCTTAATGTAAAATAACTGGCCTCAAGCCCAAGTGCTTAAACCAGAATTAATACACTTTTAGAATAACAGACACTGAGCCATCAATCAGCAGTTCCCAACTTAGAAGGATGTAAGCTACCTGTTCTGCCACTACAGTGCAGACCACAAACCTTCCTAATGTAAAACTGGTCTGAAGCCCAGGTGCTTAAACTAAAAGGCTTACAATGAGTTACACCAAGCAGTAATGAATACAATTGAGTACTTTTAAGATGACGCAAAAGCAAAATAAAGTAGGAAAAAACACAAATACAGTAAAAGCAGATAATTTTTTTTTTTTTTTTTCATATATTCTTTTGTACAGTTCTCTTGTAGTTCTCCTAAACAAAAAGTGACTTAAATTATATACTTAGATTTGCATGAAAATACCCCACTGACAGTTATTTTAACATTATTCAAAGTGCATTCTGTTTTTTTCCGTGAACAAATAGTTACACATATTGCAGTTGTAACACTTAACCATTCCATTTCTGTCTGACCGGACTTTAGGTACAGTCAACTTACTTTGAAAGAAGTTTTTGAAACTTTTCCCTCTTTTTTGGGTAAAGAGAGGCTTATGCCCTGTAGCTTCTAGTAACTCAGTTTGTCCCCAAAACAATTTCTTGTTATTTGTTATTATTTATTTTATTCTCCCTGAGTCCAAACTATTCACAATAGACATTCTCACTTTATTTTTATTTACACTACCTTCTTTTCTGTTTCTTGTACCTCTCTGAGTTGTAACTTTAGTTCTAATATCTGTGACTAATGTTTTTGGATATCCTCTTTTATAAAGTTTTTCACAAAAATTGTCACTTTCTTTACCAAAATCTTCTTCCTTTTCTGTTAGGTCACTAATCCTTAACAACTGCCCTTTTACTATATTTTCTTTGATCTTTTGGGGGTGCTCGCTACTATAATGTAAGTATGTATTATCTTGAACCTCGTTTTTGAAAACATTTGTTCCTAATTTGCTCTTGTCCTTAAAGACAGTCACATCCAAGAAATGTATTTTTGTTAAATTAAATTGGCAGGTAAATTCCAAAAAAGTACATACACTGTTGATGTATATCTTAAATTCACATAAGACCTCTTCCGTTCCTCTCCAAATTAAGAAACCATCATCAATAAAATGATACAATGCCACAATATTCTTATTATTACAATGCGATGATATTATTTTGGTACTTGCTGTGTAATATATGAGTGGTTTCCCACCCATACATATACAGACTGACATAGCTGGGGTCCATTGCTGCCCCCATTGCCACTCCTTTTATTTGATTAAAAAAAACACTATTAAATGAGAGGAAATTATAATTAAGAATAACATCAAGCAATGTCATTAATATTCCTACAGTATTGTCAGAATATAACTTAGATTTAATTAATTCAAGCCTCACTGTCTCCATGCCTTCATCATTCGGTATTACTGTATACAATGATTTTATATCCATACTTACCAGTAAATCACTTTCTTCCACATATATTTCTTTGATTTTTTTCCAAGAAATCAAAAGTGTCTCTGATATATGTACTGTTGTTAACCACTACCCTCTGTAAGTGTTTGTCTGCATAGATAGCCATACTTTCCATTTTACTATGTAGACTAGACACTATAGGTCTTGGGGGGGGGGGGGTCATTTAGCTCTTTATGGATCTTTGGAATTACAAAGATCCTACTTATGTTTGGATTCTCAAAAGTAAAGTATTTTTTAGTACCCTGAGTAATTCTGCCTGTATAAAACCATTCTTCTACTAAGGAATCAATAAATGAATAAGCTTTCTTAATTTCTTTGAATGACACTTTCTTATAAAAAATCACATCAGACAATAGGTCATACATTTTGTTTTCATACATTGTTCTATCTGGAACAGCTATTGCTTCCCCTTTATCACCTTTAATCACTAATAACTCATCATTTTTAATAAAATCAAAAAACAATTTGTTTTCTCTAGTAGACATGTTATAGTAATTATAACTGGATTCTTTTTCAAGAGCTTCAATAATTTGCAATTCCCAACTGTTCTGGGACATTTCCAACTCTTTTCTTACAGGTGGATTAAATGTCAACTAACAGTCAACTAAAATTCAATGAACAGTCAACTACCAACCATTTGTTATTTATTTGTATCTATTTGGGATCTCTGATTTATAATATAGTTTAGTAATGTTATCATTTGGTAGTATCCATGTTATATAGTTTAATCATGAGAGTTTGCTGAATAGATGTGCTTGCTGCATTGTGGTTTGTATTGATATAGAAGTATGTACTCAATACAGAGTACCAGATAACGTGCGTTAGTGTGGTCCGTAATGAGACTTCATGGTTTAGTTAAAAGGCAAAGCCTTGTCAGCTCTCGAAGGTGATCGTTTTAAAAAATATTTTTCAAAAAATGTTTTCCATTTTATGTTAGTATGATGGAATGAGGCAGTAATATGTATTATTCGACATAGAAGTGTTATTTACAGTTGAGCTTTAGTAGTTAGTGATCTAAGGATGTGCATGGGTATTCTATGTCTATATTTTTTAGATTTGTATAACCTTAGAATATTTGATCTGTTGCATTCTACTTTGTGAGATACCCATACCGTTTATGGGACTGTAAAGCACTGCTGAGTGTCCCTTAAGAGTTGTCAACTTTGCTTAAAAATAATCTGCTTGTGCACTGCTCGTATATTGAGCAAAACACAGTAGGTACACAGTCTGTGCATTAGATGTTAGTATGCGTCTTTCAGTAGTTTGTTTACTTTGCCTTTTACGTTCGTTTTTAATTGAGACTGTATTAGGGATCAATGTCTGAACATTTACAATAATTAAGCTCGGATGTTAATCAAGTTTTTAAGTGTTTGTATTATTTTTATATATTATGTGTTCTTATTGTGTTTATTTGATGTAGGTCATTATGTTTATCCACTAGAGGCTCTGCAGTGATGGTTAGTTAGGATGTGATGTTATAGTCAGAGCAATTTGATTGGATGTTCAATTTTTAAATACTTTTAAATACTTTGTACTCAGTTTGTTACTAGGTCTGATGAAGCTATAAAGTGAAAGTGTTTACTGACTGAGTGCATCTATTAAACCAGATTCATTTGTGAATATTATAAGAGCCGTTTTGTTTTTTCGTTTCGTTGGAAAGAATTGCATGGTTGCTGCTGCTGTGATTTTCTACTTTGCTCATAAACTTGTGATTTTTGACAGCGCAGCATTTACCCTGTGGAGTGTTGATGTGTTTTGTTTTTTATTATATTATGTATGACTTTTAACTGGAACATTGTTTAGAGGACCATTATTGTTCTGGGCTGATTAATCACCACAATTTATTTAGATGACAATGTGGGTACACAGGGCAAAGTAAACACAAAAGTGAAGCTAGCCCTGTAAAATTTCTAAGTATGTCATATGAAATCCTTATTTGCAGTTAGATTTATAGAGCTAAATGGCTGATCTTCTGAGGTATAATTTGCAGCTGAAGGTGTGCATGACTTATTAGGATCCCAGCCCTACAGTTGTTGCTTGCATAACAGTAATCTGAAGTTATCTGGTTATGTAATACAAGTGCCAAGATTTATGAAATTCTTCAGTTCTCTACAGAAAAATATTTACCTTCTTTGTTCTATTATACTCTTCATACCAAACTAAATAGGCTGGTAGTCATAGTCCAGGGCTTCTCATTTTCATTGCAGTGATTCAGGAAGAAAGGTGCTATGTAGATATGCAAATGCCAGACTTTCAGCAAGAATATAGAAATGTGAAGGATTTGTTACAAACACACCACCCTATCGCAAAAGTGTAACATGTTTAACATACAACCTATAGGAGGTCAACTAATATACTGATAAGGGTCATTAGATAGTAAGAGTACAATTCATACAGCTGAATGTATAATGAGGTAATTACCATTACAAGTATGCAAATAGCCCTAAATGTATTCCACTAAGCAGCAGTTTTCCAGGAGAATATGGAGGTATGAGGTGTATTTCAGTTTGGTAAATGTTTCATTTTAGTGCTTGTGCATACTTAGTCATTTTACTGAAGAGGTTGCTTAGGTAAATGTTTCATTTTGGTGGTTGTAAATACCTAGACATATTACTGAAGGGGTCACTTGGAGAAATGTTTCATTTTGGTGGTTGTATATACCTGGACATATTACCAAAGGGGCCACTTGGGTAAATGTTTCATTTTGGTGCTTGTATATACCTGGACATATTACTGAAGAGGCCACTTGGGGAAATGCTTCCTTTTGGTACTTGTGTATACCTGGACATATTACTGAAGGGGTCACTTGGGGAAATGTTTCATTTTAGTGCTTGTGCATGCCTAGATATACTACTGAAGGGATTGCTTGGGAAAATAATTTATTGTGTGTCAGGGAAGTGCTTATGCATACATGGTCAGACTGCTGACGTAATTGTTGGATAAAATAATTTATGTTGAATCATTTTAGTGCTTGTGCATACTTAAGATAAACTAAAAAAGGGGCTGCTGAGGAAATAATTCATTTGTGTGTCAGCTATATACTTCTGCATACTTGGACAAATTACTGAAAGGATGGCTAGGGCAAGTTCATGGACTGCAATTCCAATATCAAAGGCGAGACATTGCTTTTAACAAAGGATGTGCATACCACAGAGATGTCAGACTATGAATTGCACAACCACCTCTTCAGAGTACACATCTTTACAACATTTCTCATTTGCATCTCATTATTTTTAAGGCCTTTCACATTAGTGTAAACGGCCTCTATGAATCTCATCTTTGCTGTACTTATGCTTAAGCATAAGGAATATCCCTATCATATTTACGCAAGCAACTATGAATTTTAGCTATAATGTTATAAAGTAATAGTAGCCAACATATTTAACTCTATGGATACTTGTATGCTTAGATTCCATTCTGATATCTAAAGAATCTGAATACACATTTCTCTACTCCACAGCATAGACAGGTCATACATGTCATTGATAAGACCAGGGAATGGGTCACGTCATTAAAATGTAAGATTACCTGTCATTATATATCACAGGAATCTACTCCCTATAAAAAGTGTATTACAACATCTCTTATGTAATAACTTCTATATACAGTATGTAGTACAAAATACCAATCATGTAACAGCACTGAAAACAGTTATAACACTTATGAAGTAGCTGCTGCTACAAGACATCTCAAAATAATTTCCTCTAACCGCATTTGCCATCATTGCATGCTCCATAATGGTAGTCTGGCTTCCAAATAAATGTTATATAAGTGAAAATAAAAGCAGTGGTATAGTCATACGAGGACCTCTGTAACTCGTTGATATCAGCTAAAGTAATCACATACCCAAACAACCTTAAATATTCTGTGTCAAAAAATAAAAGCACAACCGGTCACCTCTTCATCTGATTAATCATCTTCCTGTCTCTGTTTTCTCTAACAACAGAGAAGTTTAGCATTTTTGGATTGCTTTATTCAGAAGCAAACATTATAGCTTCTGCATTCTCTGACATTATATAGCACTGTGTCGTCAAGGTGCTTGTGTGCTGTTAAATTATCTTCAAGGTTTGTCACAAATGTATAGATCATATAGCTGCAAAACCTATTCTCAATAACTTAAAGCTATTAGTTTGCTTCATAATTAAAAGTTTGAGAGTGTGCTGACAGTACGACATTTTGACATTTACTTAATAAAGCCAGGTACCTTTCTGTCTGCAGCCTAATGAGTATGAAGACAGTGTGACTCACAGTACATGCTGAGATAGTTGTCAAGTGTTTGACATGGCAAACCATTCTTCGGACAGCAGATTGTCAGCATAGCTTTGTTTAGATATTACTTAGTCATTCTATTTTACAATCTTTAAATTAAAAATAAATAAGATTATTATGTGCCCAGCCTCATACTGCATATACTGCTTTTGATATACTGACGCAAAACCAGTCTGATTTTGTGAAAACCTGAAAGTTAAATTTATGTAGTTGGAACAGTTATACTTAGTTGTACAAAACTACATCTGAAAATTTTCAGTGGTACTAAGAGTTAGAGATTAAAATGACAATCACTGTGTACGTATAGCTACAAATCTATGAGCAGATTATATCAAAGATCATTAGTTCTGGGATCCCAAGTAACTGTTTATTGTTATGCTGAACATCTAACATTCACTGACCACTTTAGAGAACAGAAAGGGAATTTTAATTTGTGCTTGTGGTTCAGTATTAGCATTTCTTTACCTTTTCTTTTTCAGTGATGATAAATTGCCAGTTTTTATTCTGTTGACCTTGTTTGAATGATTCAGCATCTAGCCATGGCCTGGCAGGACATACTAAAATTATTGTAAATCTGTGAGAATTTATTTTAGCAACTCCTAGTTTGTTTGAAAGGTTTTAGCTTTGTGGGATAAAATAAAGAGTTGTTAACATCATTGATATTAAAATGAATAATTAAAGGCTTTTTTTTATTTTATCTGTAATCATACAAGAATGGTCAATGTCCCACATTAATTTAAAACATTTATAGATGCTGATAGATTTTAATGCTGCTCTGTGGACAAGTATTTTGTTAGTTTGTGACAAGAACATGATCATAGCTTACTTCTCTTTATGATTTACAGGCTTAGCTTAAAAAAATGTTGTCTGATTTGATAATTTTAGGCCTTGTTTTACAGAATGTCCTTTATAAGTTTTGTGTGTTAGGATTAAAAAATACTGCTGAATTACCCAATTCTTCATCTTCTGTGAAGCCACAGTAAGTCTTAAATTATTCTTTGATCCATGCTTTTTCATTACAGCTGAATGAAATAAAGTTTGAGTTTGTTTAAAACTAAAAAAAAATAATTCCCATTCTCTAGACTTCTGGTACCTGCTTTATATAAGGTGGAATCAATCTCTTTAGAGGGTTTTGTGCAGACTGACTCTGTATCTCACTTTCTACATATTGAGCTGTGGCTGATAGGCATAGTTAAAGTAATTCATTTTGGTCAGACAATCATGTATGAGACTCATCACTCCTTATATTTATTTTTATACATAAAACATAGAAATTAATATCATTACTTTAAGTAATATGTTTATAATAATGTATAAATGAATATAAATATTTGTTTCTGGGTTAACACCTGAGGAAAAAGAGGTGTCAGTGGAGTTATGAATACATTTGAATTTCAGTGCAAAGTAGTGTGTGAAAACAAGAATTGAGCAGACTTCTTATCAAACTTTGGTGATTCATTTTATGTTTCAAAGAGGTAAGCTTTAATTATGAACCAAGGTTATGTAATCACTAGTCGGCTAAGTGTATTATGACAAAAGAGTAACTGCTGATACCTTCTGATGCATTAATTGTGAAGAATATTTTGCAGCATAAAAGGGAGTCAGCAACATTAGACTTTTTCAGGTTCTGGCACAAGCTTTATCCAATCATTAATGTACATTATGAAGCTGTGTCTCCATAGCAACCAAGTAGTACATCAATTCTAAAGGATTTAGTATGTTAATTCTTGTTATCCTTGAAGATTGAGTGGTGTGAAGTTTTTGTACCTCTTGGTAATAATTTTTTTAGTTGAAGTTATCATGACATGTAGAATCTTTTGATGGGAGTGAAGATTTCATCCAAGTAGAGGGGCATTACCTATAGGAGTATAGCTGTGGCTGTAATCACAACTCACTTGTTATCAGTTCAAAAAATGTGATGTCAAGAAGTTTGCCACAAAACTTTAGCTCAAGAAATGAAACCTGACATCCACTTCAAGATCAGATAACTGGTTGGTTATAACTATAGAAATACAGCCGTAATTCTTTGCAGTACCACAAGCTTTATATGTTCTGATGCACTGTAAGTTAGAGAAAAAATGCAGGAAAATGCAATTATTTCACAGGCTTTTAATGCTGTGAGCTACTTAGCTTTTGCACGCAGGCAGTGTCCGGAAGTGAAGTATACTTATTACTTGTGACTGCACAGCTGTTAAACAATTTGCTCTGCTAAAATATTATTTAGTTAGCAGTTAGTTACTATGTGGCAGCACAGAGTGTATTACAGATTTTAAAGCTACCAAGTGTATTACAGACTTTAAAGCTGTTCTCGTCTGCTGTGTGTGCTGTAACATAATAGTAGGCCATGATAACTTCAAAAAGGGTATAGCATAAACTACAATGCCCTTCTTCAATGCCTACTATAGGGCAAAACACACTTACATTTTTTGCAAATTCTAGAGAATAATCAGTGCCCTTTGTGTACTGCGTAGAAGTAATTACTTGAGCATGTGATGATTCCAGAATGTTTGAATAACATCTTGAGCAGTCATCCAAAAGCTAGACATGATTCTATGCTAAAAGACATGTGCTCAAGATCAAAATGATGACTGTAGGCATATCAAAAATAGAAATAAATTATTACATGCATGCTAAATATTTTTTTCTTGTAATAATTAAAGGATAGTTGTAAAGTCTTCCTGCCTATACCTATGGCGCATACATAAAAGTGTTATGGCTGCACTGGAGATTGACTGATTGTTTTTTTACAATCTGCTTTTACCGCAATCTGATCCAGTAAACAGAGAGTTAAGCATCCAATATCACTTCCCACATGCATATTCTTTGTATTAAGTTTTTAGTAGAGGTTTTAGTCTCTTCCATCATGCCTTGCAGCATTTAAAATTTCTCTGCTTGCATTTTGCGCCATCTTACATCTCTCTTCTATCCCCCTCATACGTATTGGTGTCAGTGGTGTGCTACAGCTGTAACAAATGAATAAAAAAGAAAATAGCAAACCATATTGTAAGTGGATATATTACATACTCCTGAAGTGAAGGTACTTAAAATTGTTGATTTTGGGTTTTTAATTCTCTCTCTTGCTCTCAGTCAAAGAATATTGTCAGTTATTGTTCATCTCCTAGCTGATTTAAGTGGCTAGCTCTTGGCAGCTTGTGCACTGCTTCTGTTAACACTACTAGTGTGATTATAACTATTTCTGTTTTTAAGATCTATTTAATGCATTTTATCGCAATAAACTTGCACGTTTTTAAATGTGACTGGGGCAGTGCTTTGTTACCTACTTTATAGTCAACTTGCCAACCAGTTAAGCATTTTCAAAACTTTGTTGTTTCTGAGGTCAACTTAGCCATTTATTGCTGTTCCGTGTGTTTGATTTAATGATAGGGGTAAGCTATATAACCAGTTTATCAACAGATTGAACCTCTTAGCACTGTTTTCACTTGAGTTTTGCTATAAACTGGCCTTTAGTGCTACATTTGGCATACTGTAATTTCCTTTGTTAAGAACAGTGCAACATTTGCCTGAATAAGTACAGCATTTTACTTAACTGCATCTGCCTTGAACTACATACTGCACACATATGAACTGTTTATATGTTATGATATACTGCTTGCATGATTGAGAATCCTATTAGGTGACTACTGCATTACAATAATTGTTTTATTCATCTTATTGTTTTGCATCTAGTACTATTTTTGTACACACCTCTCGGTTAACTTTGTCAGCTCCTACTCTTACAATCCTTTTCTTTGCTCTCTGAAGTCCTCTAATTAATCTCCACACTTTCATATCCTCCTCTCACTCTTCTCTTTCTAGGTTATACTTCCCAGCCATCTCAGCAGTAAGAATCACACCTCTGCCCAGCCTGAAGCTTAACAAGTCACTTTGGCTCAAGCAAAATGGCACTGCAAAAAAGTCAAGGAAATTAATATATGTTAAGACCTGTATATTCTACATATTTATTTCTGTGTTAACAGCTGCAGAAACACCAATGAGCCATATTTTTTGCTTTTTCATCTACCCCTCTACAATTCCAAACAATCTCCTGTGATAATTAAAGGATAGGCGTAAAGTCTTTCTACCTATACCTATGGCTGCATTGGAGACTGATTGTTTTTTACAATCTGCTACTACCGCAATCTGGTCCATCCCACTATGCTTGGGCTCGCTCTTCTCCCCTACCCTACCTCAATTCCCACCCATCCCATATACCCTAAATTTATACTCTATCCATCTTATTAAATCCCACCTTCAACCCTATAATTATACCTGCCGCAATCACACCCTGCTACCTAACCACAGCACCTATCTATAGAACTTCCTGTGCTACTCCCACTACTAACTTTATCACACACCTTCACCCACTACCCCTCCCACTTCTGCACTCCTAACTTCAACTATGTGTTGTTTCCTCAGCACATTATATTCAAACTCCTGCATTCCCCCTTTTGCTTCAAATAATCCCTCTACTCATTCTCTTACGTTTCTAACTACCGACCCTCCCTATAAAGATTCCCCACTCTTATAGTAGCAGCCTTCCTCAACATGCTTCTCATTTCCCTATGTAATTACTTCTTCTTCTCTCCTTCTTAACTACATACTATACTAACCTATAGGTTCATAGGTTCATAAGTTCATACTAGGCTATCTGCCCTAGGGCATTTATAAACCTAGCCAGAATGTGTTTGGCTTTCGCCACCCATTTTAAATTTATTTTGCTATGCCCTTTTTCGAGGTTAGTATACTGTGCCTCTGTCTAACAGTGACACAGAAGTGATACCCGGGGTAAACCTACGATCTCCCATCAACTCATCAAGATTCCTCTTGAAGAGAGTCAATGAGGGACTCTGCCTAACCTGGACTGGGATTTTATTCCAGAGTGAAGGGATCCTCTGGGTTATGAATCTGTCCCTCCAGCATGTCCTATTTATTTCAGTGCTGAGGTTCAAGTCTCTCGAGCACGTAGCTCGATGGGATTTGGATTTTCTGAGGTGCAGCATGTCCATTAATTCCGGGTTGGACATGGCTTTATACGTCAGGCACAGATCACCTCTGAACAGGCGGTATGCCACTGAGTAGAGCTGGAGTTTCTTTAACCGGGCAGCATATGGCATCTGTTTGAGCCCTTTGATCCTCTTGATGAGGTAATTTTGGCATCTTTCCAGTTGCTGCAGGTGTCTGGTAAGGTACATCCCAAAAGGGGCATTGTACTCAATTATGGGCCTGATGAGGGATGAGTAAAGAGGCATGATGATGTCCCCTGATCTAGATGTGAATCCCTTCATGATTAGGTGGGCTATATAAAATGTTTTTCTAACCACTTTGGCCACGTGGTTGTCAAATGAGAGATTGCTATCAACTTGGGTCCCCAGGTTCCTAATTACTTCTTCTGTACTTAATGGCTTACCACCTATGTGGTAATTTGTGGGCACTTTGTTTTTGCCAAAGGGGATGACTATACACTTTTTGGCATTTAGTTTGAGGCCATGGCTCTGGCACCAGTTGTCTGTTTCTATGAGGCCCTTTTGGAGGATGCTTGTGTCGACTGGAGAGTCGATTATGGTGCCCAGTTTGCAGTCATCTGCGAACTTGGTCAGCCACAGTCCTTCCGTGTTGGCCTGTACCTCCAAGAAATATATACCGAACAAGAGAGGCCCCAGGACTGAGCCTTGTGGGACACCACTTGTAACTGGTTTGGAGTCTGACATGGCTCCAGCAATTCTAACCATGTGGGTTCTGTCCTTGAGCCAGTTTGCAATCCATCTAGTGACATAGGGGTTTATATTTAAGCCGGTGAGCTTATCTATAATGCCCGAGTGGGGTATTGTATCGAAGGCCTTTGTGAGGTCCAGGTAGGCTGTGTGGACCACCTTCCCCTCGTCAATGACCTTGGTGACTGTTTCAAAGAAATCAACCAGGTTTAAGGGGCAGGATCTGCCCTTAACAAAGCCGAACTGGGTAGGATCCAGTGTTTGTAGGTCCCCAATATCTTTATTTATGAGGTCCATGATGATCCTTTCCATAGCTTTGCAGACCAAGCTAGTCAGGCTTATGGGGCGATAGTTTCCAGGATCCGTTGAGGCACCACCTTTATGGAGACGGACCACTGTTGATGTACGCCGCTCTTTGGGCACATATCCTGTAGTAAGGCTGAGATTGAACAGTAGTTTTATGTTTGGGTTTAGCTCTTCTTGGAGTTCATGTAGGACGCAGCCCGGGGCACCATCTGGTCCCATTGATGCTGTGTTTTTTGCTTTGGAGAGGGCGGCTTTTACCTGAGCATCTGAGATGTCAGGGGGGAAGCACTCTGCTGGGATAGATATTTGCCCTTTTGGTGGGGAGGGGGGAGGAGTTTGCGCTGAACCTGTCAGCTAGGATGTTGGCAATGTCTGTGGGTTTGGTGTATTTTTTGTCATTTTGGACTAATTCTGAGCATATCTGGGAATTACCACCCAGGTTCCTAACATAACTAAAGAAAGCCTTGTGATTATCCTTAGTGTCCTGTGCAATTTTTCTCTCGAAGCTGGCCTTAGACAATTTTATGTGTGCCCGTAGTTTTTTGCTAATACTGATCAGTGATGCCTTCCCTTTTTGGGATTTTGCTCTATCATTTAGTAGCTTCCTCCTTCTATTGTATAGTTTGTTTATGGCTGGGGTCCACCAGACAGGACGTCTGCCTTTGGAGGATTGGGTCTTGGTTTTATTTGGGATCGCATGATCCATGCATTCCTGAAGGTGTTCATAGAATGCATTTATAAAGGATTCTGCGGTCTGGGCCGTATTTTCCATAGGCCCGGGGGCTTTGAAGGATTCCACCTCAGTTTTGAGGAGTGTGAAATTTGATTTAGAGAAGTTTTTCACTGTGGTTTTCTGGGCAGGGGTTGGGGTCGGGATGTGAATATCCAGTGAGATTAGTTTATGGTCTGATCTTACCAGTGAGGGATACACTTCTGGTCTGGAGCATAGAGTCCCCATGTTGGTGATGATCAGGTCCAGTATGTTTTCCCCTCTTGTGGGAGTGGTAACAAGTTGTTTCATAGCATTTGAGTTTATAAATTCTAGGAACCTTTGGGCTAGGGTGTTGGAGCTAGAGTAATGCTCCCAGTCTATGTTTGGGTCGTTGAAGTCGCCCAATGTAATGGTGTTTGGAGAGACCTTCATATTTTCCAGTGTTCTCAGGAAGGCCGAATGGGGTTCCTGGGTTTGGGAGGGGGGTCTGTAGCAGGCTATAAACTGGAAGGCGGTTTTACCCACTGTTAGTTGCACATGGATAGTCTCTGATGCTTCGTGCTTTGCCACCAACCTGGAGGTGTGGGTATCTTTGATGAATATCGATACTCCCCCTCCTTTTGTGGTTCGGTCAAAGTTTTGGGTCCGAAAAGCATGGTATGAAGTATAACCTGGTAGTGCTGGGGTGCTCTCGGGAGCCCTGAACCAGGTTTCTATTACTGCACAGATATCGATGTTCTCCATGCTAAGGAGAGTTTCAAGTGCATGCATCTTGAGGTTTAGACTTCTGGCGTTGAGTAGCATTACTCTTAGTTTCTTATCCCTTGTGATACCTATGGAGGTGGGTTTGTCTTTTGAGCCTTGCCTAAAAAAGGCACTATGTGGGTAGCAAGAGCCTTTGCCAATATCCGAAAGCCCAGGGGTGACAGGTGCAAGCCGTCCCTAGCGAAGCATTGTGGCTTGTCGAGCATATCATCCCAAGCTGACAGGCATTGGATCCCCTTTGAATGACACCAGTACTTAAGCCAATTGTTGAAATTGATCATCTTGTCTTCATATCATGGCATAATTGTTGGTGAGGGTAAGATGCTACTCAAGGTCAGGGTCATACCGGCCTGGGCTACATGCTCAGAGAGCTCCTTTATGTCTCTTTTCATGTAGTCCAGGGAAGTACGTCTCAGGTCATTCACACCAGCATGGACAATGACTGAGTCATATTTGTACTTGCCTTGGAGTGACCTGAGTGCTTGTGTTATGTGGCGGATCCTAGCGCCCGACAGGCTGCTCACCATGACCCTCTCCTTGTTCAGCCTGGTGAGCAGGACGTCAGTGTGCCTGATGATAGAGTCACCTATTACAAGTGTATCAGGTGTGTTGTTTAGTCTTAAGGGCTGTGACTGTTTGGCATACTGGCTTTGTGAGATATGTGTTGCACGTGTTTTGTTTTGGGGTAGCGGCTACTTGGGTGTCTGCTTTGGAGGTCTCTGCTGCTTCAGCAGATCTTTATTTAGAGCCTCTGAGTATGTTTTTGTGTGATTATGTGTTTGGTTTGCTGTCGTGGTACATCTATGTGAGACTGGAATTGTAGTGAGTGTGGTTTCCTTCTCCTCCTGACTGGTTATGCCAGTATTGAGTTGAGAGAGCTTAGCCTCCAGTTTGGCTATATGGTTGCATCTCTCACATGTGTTGGAATTTGTTGGGAGGAGGTGAGGGTTGTCTGTGTACATGAGGCAGTTGTAACATTGCCTCAAGATTCCCAGATTCACCAGCTGGACCGGAGAGGAGATTGACAACTGACCTTTGGACATGCTAGAATAATATTGGGAATTCCTTAATAATTGAAAACCAGGGCCAGTGGGGAGTGAGGGTGTAGTGCTTTTAATTTTTAGTGCTGACTTATATAATTGCTTTAGTGAGCAAGTGCCAGGTAACTTAAGTGCAATGTGTTACACGTAACTTAAATGCAAAAACGACAAACAGTAAATTTCTTTCAAGTGAAACAAGGAAATAAGTACAGTAAGCAATGCAGATATCACTAGTGATCCACAGAAGCGCCGAGAAGCCGTGTATTAGGTGGAATTAGCGTTCCAGGGAAATAACAAACAAACAAACAACAAGCATATAAACAAAGCTAGATTCAGCAGGCCTGGATCTAGTCTATGCTACAGCAAACAAGGTGTACCAATTTCAGTAAGATACAGTTCAAATATTCAGGCACTATAAACTTTTAACCAGAAATTCCCAGCTCAGAAGGGCAGAGTCCAGCTTCTTCTCCCACAAGAGTGCAGACCACAAACCTTCTTAATGTAAAATAACTGGCCTGAAGCCCAAGTGCTTAAACCAGAACTAATACACTTTAAGAATAACAGGCACTGGGCTCCCAATCAGCAGTTCCCAACTTAGAAGGATGAAAGCTACTTGTTCTGCCACCACAGTGCATGCCACAAACCTTCCTAATGTAAAACAACTGGTCTGAAGCCCGAGTGCTTAATCTAAAAGACTTAGAATGATAGCTACACTTTAATCAAGTTACTACTAAGCAGTAATAAATACAATTGAATACTTTAGAGAATGCCTGGATTAGTGCTCAAGTTACACAAACAAAGCTAGATCCAGCAGGCCTGAATCCAGTCTATGCCACAGCAAACAAGGCGCACCAACTTCAGTAAGAAGCAGTTCAGATATGCATGCACTATAAGCCTTCAACCAGAAATTCCCAGCTCAGAAGGGCGGAGTCCAGCCTCTCCTCCCACAAGAGTGCAGACCACGAACCCTCTTAATGTAAAATAACTTGCCTGAAAGCCCAAGTACTTAAACCAGAATTAATACACTTTTAGAATAACAGACACTGAACCCTCAACCAGCAGTTCCCAACCTAGAAGGATGTAAGCTACCTGTTCTGCCACTACAGTGCAGACCACAAACCCTCTCAGTGCAAAACAACTGGTCCGAAGCCCAAGTGATTAAACCAAAAGGCTTAGAATGAGTTACACCAAGCAGTAATAAATACAACTGAGTACTTTTAAGATGATTCAAAAGTAAAAAAAAGTAGGTAGAAACACAAGTACAGTAAAAGCAGATGAATTTTTTTTTTTTTTTTTTCTGAACAAGTGCTGAGATCAAAGAAACAGATTTGAGTGCTGAAACTAGAAAACTGGCTAGTTATAAGAAAAAAAACTAAGCTAGAAGGCTTCCCTCCAACACAGAAGGGCTTGGGGGCTCAGAAGCCTACAAATAGTCTATACCACTTAACAGGAAAGGCAGGAAACAAGCTTACATTTTTTTTTCTGTTTCCCAGATGCTCTCTTTGTACACAGTAGGAGTACCTGAAATCAGAATATGATCTCACTGCACTCAGTTGAGTGAGCAAATGAGATGGGCCCAGAAGGAGTATCCAAACACAAATTTACAAGAGAGGCGGGCAGTTGCAAGGCCACTAAGATTAACACCAAAACAAAAACAGGGACGGTGGGTGGGACTAACTGAAGAGCAAAGTGAAAACTTCCAGTTCAGTTAATATTCCTGCAACACACAGTTAAAATCAATTTAAATACTGTATTTTTTTGAAAAAAAAAGAGCAGATAAAGGTACTTAAATTCTCTTATACGTCCAGTTGAATATAGCAAGTTCTTAGCCGGCCAAAGCTGAGGTTTTTAAGCAGAAAATATTTCACACTGTACCACTTAAATAGGCAAGGACAGGAAATCAAAGAATGTGACTACCCCCACACCTGTAATTACTAGCAAATAACAAAATTCAGCAAACACTGACTAACTTCCAGTTCAGCTAATATTCCTTCCACACAGTTAAAATCAATTTAAATACTGTATTTTTTGAAAAAAAAGAGCAGATAAAGGTACTTAAATTCTCTTATACGTCCAGTTGAATATAGCAAGTTCTTAACCTGCCAAAGCTGAGGGTTTAAGCAGAAAATATTTCACACTGTACCACTTAAATAGGCAAGGACAGGAAATCAAAGAATGTGACTACCCCCACACCTGTAATTACTAGCAAATAACAAAATTCAGCAAACACTGACTAACTTCCAGTTCAGCTAATATTCCTGCCACACAGTTAAAATCAATTTAAATACTGTATTTTTTGAAAAAAAAGAGCAGATAAAGGTACTTAAATTCTCTTATACGTCCAGTTGAATATAGCAAGTTCTTAGCCGGCCAAAGCTGAGGTTTTAAGCAGAAAATATTTCACACTGTACCACTTAAATAGGCAAGGACAGGAAATCAAAGAATGTGACTACCCCCACACCTGTAATTACTAGCAAATAACAAAATTCAGCAAACACTGACTAACTTCCAGTTCAGCTAATATTCCTTCCACACAATTAAAATCAATTTAAATACTGTATTTTTTTGAAAAAAAAGAGCAGATAAAGGTACTTAAATTCTCTTATACGTCCAGTTGAATATAGCAAGTTCTTAGCCGGCCAAAGCTGAGGTTTTAAGCAGAAAATATTTCACACTGTACCACTTAAATAGGCAAGGACAGGAAATCAAAGAATGTGACTACCCCCACACCTGTAATTACTAGCAAATAACAAAATTCAGCAAACACTGACTAACTTCCAGTTCAGCTAATATTCCTTCCACACAGTTAAAATCAATTTAAATACTGTATTTTTTTGAAAAAAAGAGCAGATAAAGGTACTTAAATTCTCTTATACGTCCAGTTGAATATAGCAAGTTCTTAGCCGGCCAAAGCTGAGGTTTTTATCATACTCAAAACAATCACCCACACTCTACATTATAATCTAACAATACGCTCATATTCAATTACCCCTTCATTTTACAACTTCTGTTACACATACCTCTTTAAAAACAAAATATCGCCTTACACCTCATTCCCCACAAAAACTACCACATATATTCTCATACCCTCCTTGACATACCCTTCATGCTAAAACTCTTTTACTTACTAAAAACATTTACCCCAATCCTAGTCCCAACACCTCTCCACTCAGCTACAACCATCCTTCATCCCTATTTTCCCTCATCTCCATTCCCCTTTCACCCTCATCTAATCTCCCACATCCAATAACTTAAACATCCTCTCTATGATCATGCAGAGCATACTTAAAACTACAGAATTTCAATCTTGGATAGCCCACCATACTCCAGATATCTTAATCTTATTAGAAACTTGGCTGAAACCACATATCTCAAATAATGAAATCCTGCCACCTGGACATAACATCTTCATCCTGGATAGAGTCCCAAAAAAGGAGGAGCCATTGCTATTCTCTACTGTGATCATCTTAACCTCTCCCCCTTATCTACTGCACTCCCAAACTTTCACCCTGCAGAACTGTTAGTACTAAACTGTTATTTAAACACCCATAAAAAATTCACAATCGCAGCCATTCATATCCCACCAGATAAAAACATCCCCATCCTCAAACACATGCTATCATGGATCTCACACAGCATACCCTATGAAACAATCATCCTCAGTGATGCAAATATAGACTGGAAAACACTGACTACTGACTCACCAACCTCAGGATTAATCTTAACAGTTTCTGTCAACTAATGTCAATCCCAACATGCATAAATAAACACTCCAATAACAGCTCTATCCTTGACTGGATCCTGACAATGGATCCAAACCTCTGTCACAACCCCTGAACATTGCTTGATACCTTAAGCGACCACCTGCTCTCCCACATCCATAGACACTCTCTTCAATTTAACAGGTCTCACTTAAACAAAGACTGCTGAAAACTCTCCAATTTTAACCCTGTGATATTTAATAATAAACTCTCATCTATCAACTGGTCCTGCCTTCTTCACCTTGCCCTTAATGATGCTGTACTAAAATTCGACCACATCTTTCTTGATATTCTCAACTCCCTAACACCTCTAAGGAAAATTAGGCAAAAATCGAACTCCCAGCACACCCCACACTTTCACTGACTCTGGTCCTTCTTAACATTAATACTGCCATCCCGTTCTAATACTACCATTAAAAGCACTTTCTCTTTAGTCACACCTTGGGACTAACACACTTCCCTATGAAAGATATACACCTCTATACCTTCTTCTTCACCTGTGCAAATGATGGTAACTGTGCCCTGCCCTTTGTACATCATTTCTTGGGTAGCCTATGTCTGATACATTGCATGGCCAAGCTATGCATGGGTAAGCACAATATGGTATCTTTGCATTCAGCAGTTTTAATGCAGTGTATCTTCTTAACTCTTGTACAGTTATATTGCAAAACAATGTGCAATTTGCTGCCATTTTTCTAGTGCTATGGTATTTTGTGCTCACCTCTGTCTTGCATACATGGTCATCCCCTGCCTGTAGTTGCTGGGACACTGCCAGCCCAGCTATCGTGAATTTTGTAAATAATCAGATGTCATTTGTGAATATTAATATGATTAATATGCTTGTCTTACAAATGTAAGAGAACTATATGTTATATGTATATTAAACTACTGGTGTAGAAGTATATGTTGAACATGGCTTGTACAGTACTGAGCTTCAAGAATTGTGTCCACAGTGTACCCTTCTGGAAAAGAACAGAAATATATATATAAACTATATACCTGTGCAAATGTATGTTTTAATAGTAGAATCTGGAACACGCAGAGTTAACTTACAAAACTTCAAGAAAATAAGTTGAAATTGCTTTACAATTGTATCTCTCAGTTTCAGTAAAACAATCACAATGTCTAGAGCTAGAGGTTTTTCTACTGTCTGAAAAGAAAAGTAATTACTATGTTTAAAATGTAAAGTGTTTGATTGCTTTATGACTTCCTAGCAGCTACACAGTTCTGAGCAAAGATCTGAGGGATATGTATTTCTCACACAGAGATGTTAAAATTCTATTAGTTTCTGTTAGCCTGTGAACTGAAGGCAATAGACAAAGAGTGATGTCATCCAAGATGACCCAGCAGTAATGTTTGATAGTAATTTAAGAACTCTCTCAGAGACCGGGCATTTTATATCTCGTCTTGGACCCAGTAAGAACATCCACTCCTCTGCACTTGCCTTGCTCTGTAAGTAAGACTTTGGGCATAGTATCTCTCTTAGATATAGATAGGAATATAGCAAATATTAATTTAGATGTTTTCTGTATTTATTTGAGACTGTCCTGCAATGTTGTTTTAAAATATTTCCTGTGATTTTGAACTCTGTAGTTACTATGTTGATTGAGTAGTGTCTTGTTATTTTATCGCTTATTATTTAATATATTTAAACCTATCTTTGTGGCTGATATTTGTGAGATATATTTAAGCTCTTAGGGTATTTGCATATGTACTTGGTGACAGTGTACAAGCCACTCCTAAATAGCGTTGCTCTTGGTCACACTTACCATTTGGATAATAGTAACATTACACAGTAGGATTGGTCACCCTTTGTAAGGGCCTTAGAGTAGCTGATAAAGAGTTGGTTGGTGGCAGTGATAACTACCTTATAGTCTGGGAAGAAGGGGGCATAGCTAGTACACCTGTGCCAGCCTTTCCCAGGTGTGTGTGTGTTTGTGTATAAATCAAATTCCAAAGTGTGTGTCTCAGCTACTTGGGCAAGGATATGAAGCACTGATTAGACAGAGACGGTGCTGGAGTTTTTGGCTTGACCACTCAGCTGAGATCTCAACCCTCTAACTGTGCCAGTGGGGAGCCTTATTGGGGATCTGGAGACAGTGAGAGGGAGAAATCAGCCCCAGACTGACTGTGATCTCTGTGTTATCTTAAGGGAAATGTACTTTACTATGTGTGTACTTGTCATCCTCCCATTCTGTACGTCATTCACTGTTGTCAGTAGTGAGGATTTAGACTCCTTGATTACTGGGTCAGTGCAGGGGCATCACATATTAACTGGTTGGCAGTGGTGGGATATCCACAACACATATTAATTGGTTTACTGTGGTGAGTTAGCCACATCATTTATTAATTGGCTTGTATTGGTGTGGATATTGAATTCCTGTAGCCTATGTACAATGGTCATTGAAGGGGTTTGTACTCTCAAACAGCCATGCAGTGAACATTCAGTGTATATATCACAACTGTTGTATTTTTTTTGTTAGCTTAGTTTGTGAGGGAGAGCAGGCAAGAATGTCAGCAGAGGATTATGGCAAGCTGACAAGAAACCAGTTGGCTGTGATGTGCCAGGCTAATGGACTGAGAAAAATGAAAATCTGCCACATCTGAAGGCTGAGGAAAATGAGGAACTGCTATAACTGGAAGCTGAGAAGAAGGAAAGGCAGAGGCAACATGAAAAGTAGATATTGACTCTTCTCCACAATAATGGAGGTAATAGGAATGGAGTAACCAAACCCCTGAAGCAACAAAGGTCGACATATTTCTTCTACAATTTACAGTGGGAAAATTTTTGATAGTTTCATTCATATGTTTGAAAGGGTATGTAAACAGTATAATGCTGATCAAGGGCTCTGGGTACAGTTCCTGATCCCCATACTCCATGGTAAAGCTGCAACTGCTATTTCTAAATTGTCTGATACTGATTGCTTAAATCATAATGTTGTGAAGAACTGTCTTTTAGAATGTTTTAAGTTAACACCTGAAGCTTAGAGAAAAAAGTTTTGTGAGCATAGATGCAATGCAGATGAAAGTGTGTGTGACTATATTGCTTAACTAAGTACTTATTTTCATAGGTGGGTGAGTGGATATCAGGTTACCACTTTTGAAGGACTGGCAGACATTTTGGTGAGGGAACAAGCCCTTAACACTTTGCCTGATGAAATGAGAATCTGGTTAACAGATAGACAATGCACTACTGCAGATGAGTTTGGGAAGAAGTGAGACCTATACCTAGCAAGCAGGGCATCACTGCACAGGAAAGGGCCACCCAGTGCTGCTCATGGGTCTAAGAGAACCCATGGTGGGCAGTGCAGATTGCCCCAACAGATTCCACAAATAGCAGGGGAAGACACTTGTCCAGGTAAACATCCAGGACCAAGAGATAAATGTTTTAAATGCAACCAGTGGGGCCATGTAGCATATAGATGTCCATGGAGGAAAGGTGAGGAACAAAAGGTGAGAGAGCCAGTAAGTGGGAATGACAAAATGCCAGCAGTAAGTTATCTCGAGACAACAAGGGTACCAAACTACCACAGGAGGTTATATCCTATCTTAGTGAATGGGAAATAGGCTATAGCTAAGAGAGACACAGCCTCTGAACTAACCATTGCGAAGCCTGCAGAGTTACAGAGGATAACTACTTGCTTGGACAGTCTACTTCATTCAGAGCTTTAGGAGGGGCCTTATTCCAAATACCTTTGGCTAGGGTTCACCTTTACTGGGAGGGTGGAAAAGGAAGGAAGCAAGTAGGAATGTTTGAGGATATCCCTGCAGATGTCCTGATAGGGAATAATTTTGATAATGCAGAACCCTGTGTGCATACAGTTACACGCAGTCATGTTTGGAGACAAACATGTGGGTCTGGCAGCCTGAGGGAGACTCAGACAGACCACACACTTGCAGCCAAGACTGGTGAGGTGGTTACTTCAGGGAGGGAGTTACCCGGTAGCAGTTAGAATGAAGGTGAGCCACAGCTGCTTGTGGGTACTGATGTTCCCTTGTACATAGCAACTGCAAGGGCAGCAGTGAATAGTAGTATTTCCTAGGCTGATAGTGAGGCACCACTGTCAGAGGATGCCAGACTTCCTGTGGAAGGGGAGCTGGGAAGGGTTACAGAGAGAGAGTTGAGACAGGCTCAACTCTCAGACCCTACATTAGAAGACCTGAGGGAGGTAGCTAGTGAGGCACCTGATTTTGAAGGGAAGAGCGAATTTATATACTGGGAGAAAGGGTTACTGTATAGAGAGTGGACCCATAAGGCAGGGCTAGAGGATGAGAGAATACAGCAGTTGGAAGTGCACAGAGCCTACCATCTTGCATTGCTAGCCATAGCCCATGATATTCCCTTTGCAGGTCATATGGGCATAAAATGTACAAAGAGACGTATTATGCAGAACGTCTATTGGCCTGGAATTTCCAGAGATGTAACAGGGTACTGCAGGACCTGTGAGCAGTGACAAAAGGTAGGCAAGGCAGGAGACAAGGTGAGAGCTACTTTGATGTCTTTGCCTGTGACTGAGGAGCCATTTCAGAGGGTAGCTATGGATATTGTGGGGCATATGATTATCCCAAGTTCCACAGGGAAAAAGTATATCCTAGTGGTAGTAGATTATGCTACCAGGTACCCAGAGGCAGTGGCACTGTCCTCCACTGAGGTAGATAAGGTGGCAAATGCTTTGTTAGAGATTTTCAGCAGGGTAGGCTTCCCAAAAGAAATACTGACTGACAGAGGTGCGATTTTCATGTCAGAACATCTGGCTTGTCTGTGGAAGTACTGTGGGGTGAAAACCTAAAGACCACCCCCTACCATCCCCAGACTAATGGTCTTGTTGAGAGGTTAAACTCTACACTCAAGATGATGCTACTGGCATTTGCAGACCAGTTTAGGAGGGAGTGGGAAAATATTTGCCCCATCTGTTGTTTCCTTACAGAGAGGTGCCCCAGGAATCTGCAGGTTTTTCACCCTTTGATTTGCTGTATGGGCATAGGGTAAGGGGGCATCTATACTTGATTTGAAATGAGTGGGAGTGTGAGTGTGAATCCCACAAGGAGTCTGTTGTGGCATATGTCCTAAACCTCTGGACAAGGCTCAAGGAACTCATGAGCTTGGCCCAGGTCAACTTGGCAGAAGCACAACAGCAGGAAAAGGTCTGGTATGACAGGAAAGCTCGAGCTAGAGAGTATATGTTAGGGCAGTAGGTAATGGTTCTCATTCCTGTCAGACACAACAAACTGCAGGCAGCTTGGGAGGGACACTATAAGGTGGTAAGGACGGTTAGTGATGTTAACTACAAGGTAGAAATGCTAGGCAGGAGGCACGGGCACAAATTGTACCATGTTAACATGATGAAACCTTACCATGATAGGGATGCCCTTGTGCTGAGTATTTGCAGTGGATGGCAGGAGGAGTCTGAGGTGGGATCTGGTGAGTGATCTCCTCAGTAAGGCTTGGACTGACACTTCAGTGGAAGGGGTAGCAATGTCCCAGCAGCTATTTCTTACCCAGGTTTGAGAAATCCAAAAAGTGTTACAGGAGTTTGGGGACATGTTCACTGGGAAACCAAGGTGCACCCACCTGGTGCAGCACAATGTGGATACAGGACCCCAAAGGCCTATTAATCAGGTCCCTTACAGGATGCTTGAGAGAGAGTTAAATAGACTCTGAGGGAGGAGATACAGGAAATGTTGGAACTAGGGGTAATTCAGGAGTCCAGCATTCCCTGGGCCTCCCCTGTGGTGCTGGTACCAAAGAAGGATGGCAGCACCAGGTTCTGTGTGGACTACAGGAAATTAAATAATCACACAGAGTCAGATGCTTATCCCATGCCTAGGACGGATGAAGCCCTAGAGCAGCTGGGTGCAGCTAAGTATCTTACCACCACTGATCTTACCAAGGGTTACTGGCAGGTGCCCTTGACTCCCAGTGCTAAGAGAGAGGTCAGCCTTTGTGACTTCTTTTGACTGTTATGAGTTCACAAAGATGCCCTTTGTGATGAAAAATGCCCCAGCGACTTTCCAGAGGATGATAGATCGTATCCTAGCAGGAGCAGGAGATTTTGCCCTTGCTTACCTAGATGATATTGCTGTCTATAGCCGTTCCTGGCAAAAGCACCTTCAGCATGTCAGGGAGGTGCTGGGCAGACTACAGAGGGCAGGGTTGACCAGTAAGCCCAGTAAGTGTCAGGTGAGTACGGCAGAGGTCTCCTACCTGAGATATAGAGTGGGGAGTGGTGAGATCAAGCCAGAACCTGTCAAAGTGTAAGCCATTCAGGCATGGCCTGCCCCTATTACCAAAAAGCAGGTCAGGGCATTCTTAGGGACAGCAGGGTACTACAGCAAGTTTGTCCATAATTATAGTACCATAACTGCTCCCCTCACAGTCTTGACAAGGAAAAACAGGCCAGGTAAGGTAATGTGGACCCCAGCATGTGAGCACGCATTCCAGAAGCTTAAAAGAGCTTTGTGAGGACCGCCTGTGTTAGCCAGTCCAGATTACAGCAAACAATTTGTTGCGCAAGTGGATGCGTCACACCATTGGGTGGTAGCTGTACTTAGCCAGGTTTCCTCAGAGGGAGAAGAGCACCAAGTGGTATATCTCAGCTGTAGGCTCCAACCCATGGAGAAATGCTATGCAGCTGTGGAAAAGGAATGCCTAGCCATAGTGTGGGCACTGCAGAAACTTCAGCCTTGCCTGTATGGAAGGAAATTCACTGTAGTTACAGACCACAATCCCTTGCCATGGCTACATCAAGTCAGCCAGCAAAATGCCAAGTTACTAAAGTGGAGCCTAGGATTGCAAGCATATGATATGACAGTGCAGCACTGCAGTAGGGATAGCAATGATAACTCAGATGGCCTCTCAAAACAGAGAATAGGGTAAGGTATTCCCAGATAGGCTCAACCCTCACAAGCAATGCTTCTAAATGGTCACTTGAAAAACTCACTTGAATTTTCGGGGGGTGGGGGGGTTGTGACACTGCCAGCCCAGCTATCTGGAACTTTGTAAATAATCAGATGTCATTTGTGAATATTAATATGATTCATATGCTTGTCTTACAAATGTAAGAGAACTATATGTTATGTGTCTATTAAACTACTGGAGCAGAAGTGTGTGTTGAACAGGGTTTGTAAGTACTGAGCTTCAAGGATGTAGACATAGTGTACACTACTGGAAAAGAACAGAAATATATATAAACTATATACCTACGCTCATGTATGTTTTAATAGTAGAAGCCAGAACACACAGAGTTAACTTACAAAACCTCAAGAAAATAAGATTAAATTGTTTTACGATTGTGTTATCTCTCAGTTTCAGTGAAGCAGACACAACATCTAGATGTTTTTCTATTGTCTAAAAAGAAAAGTAATTACTAGGTTTAAAATGTAAAGTGTTTGATTGCTTTATGAATTTCCTAGCAGCTGCACAGTTCTGAGCAAAGATCTTAGAGATATATATTTCTCACACAGAGATGTTAAAATTCTATTAGTTTCTGTTTGCCTGGGAACTGAAGGCAGGTGGCAAAGAGTGATGTCATCCAAGATGACCCAGCAGTAATGTTCAATAGTAATTTAAGAACTCTCTCAGAGAGAGACTGGGCATTTTTATCTTGTCTTGGACCTAGCAAGAATATCCACTCTTCTGCACTAGCCTTGCTCTGTAAGTAAGACTTAGGGCATAGCATCTCTCTTAGATATAGATAGGAATATAGTAAAGATTAGTTTAGATGTTTCTGTATTTATTTGAGACTGGTCTGCAATGTTGTTTTAAAATATTTCCTGTGATTCTGAACTCTGTAGTTACTGTATTGATTGAGTGTTGTTTTTTTTTTTATTATTTATTATTAAGTACGTTTAAGCCCATCTTTGTGGCTGATATTTGTGAGACATATTTAAGCTCTTAGAGTATTGGTGACATTGTACAGGCCACTCCTAAATAGCCTTGCTCTTGGTCACACTTACCATTCAGATAATAGTAACATTACACAGTAGGACTGGTCACCCTTTGTAAGGGCTTTAGAGTAGCTGATAAAGAGTTGGTTTGTGGCCATGATAAATACCTTATAGTCTGTGTAGAAAGCAGCATAGCTAGTACACCTGTGCCAGCCTTTCTGAGGTGTGTGTGTTTGTATATAAAGCAAATCCCAAAGTGTGCTTGTGACAGCTACTTGGGCATGGACATGAAGCACTGGTTGGACAGAGAGTGTGCTTAAGGTTTTGGCTTGACCACTCGTCTGAGATTTCATCCCTATAGCTGTGCCAATGGGGAGTCTTATTGGGGATCTGGAGAGAGAGAGAGGGAGAAACCAGCCATAGACTGACTGTGATCTCGGTGTGATCTTAAGGGAAATTGTACTTTACTGTGTGTGTACTTGTCATCCTCCCAGTGTGTACATCCCTCACTGTTGCCATTGTGAGGAGTGAGGCTCCTCGATTACTGGGACAGTGCAGGGGCATCACAGTTGCTTCTCTGATTCATTGTCCTGTAGTTCTAGGAACTGATGACCCTGCAGCAGGCCAGCCTGCTGTAACTGCTTTCTAATTATAATAATGTGTAACATAGCATATGTGGTCGGTATTCTGGCACACATTGCTGGGTCTTACTGCAGGGCACCGTTGGATTTATTAAGACAACCAAAGTATGTCTTCAGCAGCCCAAACACATACTCTGTAAAGTTTCTGGTTTGTGATATTACACATTATACCCCTTGTCAATCTGATTGTGTTAATTTCTAATATGTGTCATGAGCCATGGTTCTAGGGTTTATCCAGCATCATCCACATGATGCCCATGTGGGAAGTACCCCCTAACAAACCATTCATAACAGTCATATGTGTGCCATATGTGAGAATTGTGAAAACTGCCTGGGTGGCCTGTAAACAGTTTGTAGATGATAGCATGTGCATTACGGACCACTGACAGTTGATGGAGTGATGATATCCTTTATGATTCATGTGCCTCTTTCCCAGTTGACCAGGTGTACTGTTTATTTTAATTTGGTCGCAGTCTATGCCACATGGTATCTCAAGGAAATGTGCTATATCATAGAATACCTAAATGGTGTTTTGTTCTCTCCTCTGGGGTAAGTGGGAATCGCATATGCTGCCTCACACGCTGAAGGATGACATTGAGGAATTGACTGGATATTCTCAAGGCAGAGGCCTGGAAAATTCCTAGTGTGTCCCTGGTAGATTGCTGAAAGGTCACTGTAGCTATTATATGTAGAGCCACACATACACTGGTACCAATTGGGATATATACTCCACTGTTCTTATGGGTCGGCATACAAGGCTGTCACATTTCCATAATTTCCTGCATTGTGTCCCTGTCCACACAGTACTGGTCTGCTATGATGGTGTCATGGACGGCATGAAATGTTAAAAATAGTCAGATGCCCATGCACCTCTGGAGGGGATGTTATGGCACCATCAGGCAAAACAGTTGCAGTGAAATCTTTCTGCAGATACACATATACAATGACTGCAGCAACTGCAAGCATATTTGCATGAGCACACATATGGTCGAGTTCCGATCTAAAGGTAGTATTTTTTGGGGGGTATGTTTTGCAGCACTGATTTATTCTGACAGCCATCCCAGTGCTCCACTTTGAATGCCTGGTCTACTGGTCCCTCTAATCTACACCTGGACTAATTTATGACTAGGGCTGATATTGATATTTTGGGTATCCTGGCAGGGCAGTGCTGTCTCATTTCTGCCAGGAGGTTTTCTACTTTTTATGGCCTACCCCTGGTTCCCATCCTCCTTCCCTCTCTCTTACTACATAATGATGTCATGGGGGCAGGAATGCAATTAGAGTGTGCAATATTTTGTCTCTACTCTACACAACCCCATCCTTATCCACAGATGTCATTGGAAATGCCCACATAACCACCTCCCAAACTGGGATGGGTACACCCCTTCTTTATCTGCCGCACCATTAGATACCTGAGTTGCTAATAAAACCCAGGGTTTGCCTCAGCTGCAGTCAGGGCTTTATCCATCTATGCCACAGGAGAGCTTGCTGTGCAGAATCTCAACATTTCTAAATCAGTCTGTCATCTTGTTTTACTTCATTATCACAAGTGGCACCTCTTTATAAAGTCATTAGGATGTAACATGGCCTTGCCACGTTGTATAGCTGGATTTTCTGAAATGCACGCAATGACCCACTCCTGAAAGTTATTTATTTATTTATTTTACATTTGTTGACAGGGCTAGCCTAACTGGATACATGTCCATTTTCAGTAGAGGCCCGGGGAGAAAAGCTCCAAATTTAAACTAATGTAACAAGAAGCAATGACACACATAAACTAACAGATGTTTAATACACTAAATACAGTAAAGCAGTATGCTAACATGGTAGAAACTAGCATCAAGGAGTAAAGGCACATAATGCTAAAAATGATTAAATATAATATTGCTGTAGGCTAACATAGTAGAAACTAGTATCAAAAGAAAAACATGCATGCATGTTTTGACAATGCAGTAGCTCACAGTCTAAAAAACAAAGCATCATAGGTGCTGAGGAAGAAGCCTTGTGTTTTGAAATCTGTTGCCCTATTTTCCACCTGTTGGTTGGTTTAAACAAAGGTTTTGCTGCACCTTACTTGGTAGATGAATTTTGTGGACTGCAACAGTGCTGGGTTTTTGTGCAAGTTTTCTCCTGGTTTGCTGCAGGCCTTTCTGTATATGTTATAGGTCATCTAGACCATGCATTGCCTATGGTCTTCCTTTTCTGAATTGAACCTGCCCTGAACATAGCCCTTTTCTGCAAATTCATTCAGCTCAATGCCAATCCTACCCTGAGTATCTTAATTCAAAGACATTGTCATTATTTGACTGAAGGAATCAAAGTGAAAATTAGCTCAGAACACTCCAAATCTAGTAACAATTTATTAAAGTCTTGCACTAAATGAAAGGATTCAGGAAGCAGCAGCATTGTTTTTGTGTACACATACTGGTGCTGTCAAAAGTCAGGTACAGTACATGGCCCGAGTTGCTGCTGCCCTCAGCAGATGATAGACTAAAATAATTTTGAAACATTCTATTCATTTGCTTCAGTAGTCAAGAGGTGTTCAAAATATCAGGTTGCATTGTGTTGTATTTTGTCTAATTTAACTATATCACAGTCAAGAAAGGAGAATATGAGTTTAAGTGTAATCCTTGGAAATGCCTTGCTGAAGGCAACAAAGTACACTCATTTCAGGTCTGTAGACCAGAGGGTTCGTGTAATTAAAGCAATTCCTGTAACAAACTGTAAGAATACTTTTTAACAGAATGCGCTTGTGGAAGAACTGATCAGTTCTCTTTTTCTTCAGCCCATCTTTTGATAGGCAATTAAAGCAGAAAACTACACTATAATTCCATTATCAACAAAATGCCACTCAGCTCTGAAGTGGGCCTGCTTAGAAAGTATGTTCAAAAGTTTCTTTCAAGCTAAACATTTAAACTAATTTTACTGAACGCCAGCACTTTTTGAACCATAGCATTTTGGCTTTGAGTTTAATAAGTAGACATGTGAAGTACATCATAATCCTTCACAGTCTGAATGTAACTTTTCAAACAAAAAAAAAAAAAAGAAAAGAAAAGAAAATGAATCAACTTTAATGAAGTTAAGGATTAAACCTAAATCCAGTGCTAGTGCAAGTGGATTAGAAATTCATCAAGGCTTAAACTTCAGTACATGGTAATAGCAAATAAATGTGATGAGAGAGTGTGTGTGTGTGCGTGTGTGTGCGTACATGCATGCATGTGTGTGTGTGTGTGTGTGTGTGTGTGTGTGTGTGTGTGTGTGTGTGTGTGTGTGTGTGTGTGTGTGTGTGTGTGTGTGTGTGTGTGTGCTGGGGGGTGTTAAGCCATTCACATTTCTTAAAGCCAGGAACTCAGAAAAGAAGAAAGTCATTAAAGTCCTTCAGTAATTCCTTTTGTCAGTGGAAATTGAAGTACTTTTGGCAAAGCAGTCCAAAAGAGAAGGCTTTTATGTTTACTTATATGTTTTCCACCTCTCAGCTTTTCTATTCTTGAAGTCTCACTACATGAGGAAAGCTGAGCAACAGAAATAACAATGAAGAAAAGAAAAGAAACATTTTGAAGTCCCCTGAATTAATTATTTTCTGATGTACTTAACTGCTCCAGAGCTCATTCCTGGGAACATGCATTGTGGATGTGAGAGGGTCTGTTGCTTGATAAGTCTCCCTTTCCCACTCTATATCTATCCCCATTTTATTATTCTTATTTTCTTTTTGATGGTGCAAGCAAACATGTTTTCAGTCCTCTCCTCTCCACCACTGTCTCTCTCTCTCTTTATAGACATATATATATATATATATATAGAGAGAGAGAGAGAGAGAGAGAGAGAGAGATGCAAATAATGTGTGTGTTTGTTTATTTAGTTAGAAAATACATTTCAAGTGGTTTTCAGTTTAGCTAGAGTTTGAGAGAGAGAGATGCAAATAATGTGTGTGTTTGTTTATTTAGTTAGAAAATACATTTCAAGTGGTTTTCAGTTTAGCTAGAGTTTTGAGTAATTTCTGAGGACTGTGATAACATTGCCCTTCTACTTGTGCTCCAATAGAATATGATTTCCAAGCTAAGGAGTCTTTTTATGTTGTAAAATGGATACTGGACTGCTACCTTAGATCAGTCTGCCTTCACACTAATGTAGAATAAGGATATTTACCACTGTCCCATACTGTGAGTCTCTTCATGGCATCTTTTCTCTTGCTTTTTGCAAATTTAATGAAAAATGTTAGGAACACAAACAACATGCGTTGTCATTTTCCATTCTGTAAATTATGTAAAACTGCATCAAAATAATTGTGTACAATCATGTTATTACTGTCTTTTTAATCTGAAATGATCTCATCATTTCTTTATGCCAGCTCCGTGACATATAAGAAAAAACTCCTGACTATGGCCCGTGCATTCTAGGTCTGATTAGTGGCTTGAATGTTTCAGGTACTGGCACAGGAGGGTAAGTCATGCCCATCTTGGAAGGGGAGGATGGACAGGAACATGCATGGGGCACACATCACAGTTTGATATTCCTGGTGTAGTCCAGGGAAACAACTGTGAATGCTGCCTGAGGGTGGGCAGGGTATCCTGCTAACACTGGCCCCATGTGGAAATGAGGTGCAGTCCATTGCTGATGCTCATTGCACTTCTTTCTCTTGGGGTGTTACTGAAAATGTGCAGGAGCAGGGAAGTAAATAGAAAAAAGGCTACCACAGCAGCAGCAGTGTGACACTACACCAGGTTGCCTTTATTTCCTCACTGGCAGCAGCAATAACAGGATCTAGTCTGGGAAAGTCAAGTCAGGTAAGATGACCTGTTGAAACACAAGAGGCAGTGGTTCATAGGTTCAGGGGAGATTACTAGGCTAATGGCTCAAGAGTCCTTACAAGCCTAGCCAGTTTTACCCAGATTTTACCCAATTTTCTATCTCTAGGGGAAAGATAAGGGTCAGTATGTGGGGTTTTGACTATTTTTACCAACTATTCTGTCCATAAGGGACATGGGCACCACCCCAGGAGTGAATTTGCAATTTCCCATCCATCAGTCCAGATTGTACTTTAAGATGGTCAGGGAAGCCTATTCCAGAGGATGGGCAATCTCAAGGACACATCAGTCTCTCCAACTTGGTCTATTCATGTCAGAGATCAGGTTTAGATCTTTGGAGTGGGTAACCCTTGTGCAGTTAGTTTTGCATAAATGCAACATTCTAAGGCACCACAGGACCAAGAATCAGCCGGAATTCGTTTAAAATCCAACTTTAATTTAAGCACATAAATGCACACATTAAAACCAGCGTTTTCGTTTGAATCACGTCATCAGAGATCTCTGATGAAGTGATTCAAACAAAAACACTGGTTTTAATGTGTGCATTTATATGCTTTTGTGCTTAAATTAAAGTTGGATTTTAAAAGAATTCCGGCTGATTCTTGGTCCTGTGGTGCCTTGGATTGTCTTACTAGTTTCTTTTGGTACCTGGTGGCTGTTTTTTCGAATAAATGCAACATTGCCATCAAAGCTGGTTTAGAGACTGCCTTGCAGGTATGACACAGATCACCACTAAGTAACTGGTAGGAAACTGAATTCAGTCATATGACTTTTAATTGATCCACATATAACATATTGGTTATACCCTGAATTCTTTTGGTGAGAAACATCTAAGGATGCTCTGACCGTTGCAGGTGCCTGGCAAGGTACATGCCAAGGCATGCATTGTACTCAATTATTGGTCTGAAGAGGGCTACATATAGTGGCACTATGATATCCTTAGATTTGTATGCCATGCTCTTGCTTATACGTTGAGCCACATAGAAGGATTTCCTCACCACCGTGCACACATGGTAGTCAAAGTTCAGATTAATATCTATCTGAGTATCCAGACTCTCACCATTATATCGACTCTTAGGGGTACTATCGGTGTTGTAATTTTTGCAGGGTTATTTGATTTCTCAAATGTTATTAAAATGCACTTTTTCAAATTTAGTTTGAGGTCATAGTTCTGACACCAGTTATTAGTCTGCATCAGACCTTTCTGTAGGATATCAACATAATTTGGGGAGTGAATGATTGCCCCAACTTCCAGCCATCAGCAAACTTGGTCAAAGGCTACCTACAAACAGGAGGAGGCCCAGCGCTGAGCCCTGTGGTACTCCATTGGTGACTGAGCTCTTGCTGGATGTGGTCCCTCCACTCTAACAACAGGGGGGTAGGGGTTGGCATAATTGTTAAGGTGTTTACCTTACAGACAAAAAGTACAGGGTGTGATTCTCACCAAAGAAAACTGACTAAGCTTAAAATGGCCCACAATGACAGCTAGCCTAGTACTTGCCTATAACCTTATATCTTTAGCCAGCAGGCTCACAGACAGGGCCCAGGGAGAGAATTGGGGCATCCAGCACTACAAAGAGGCCACTCACAAGTGGAGTCCCTCAGGGATTGGTCCTAAGGCTGCTCCTTTTTGGCATTTACTTTTCATAAATCTAGTCCAATATCAATGGCTTCTGTCTGACTAAATTTGTAGATGATTACAAATTAGGAGCTATTTTTGAATCTCCCACTTACACAAATGTTCTCCAGGAAGGGCTGACACAAACAAACAACTGGTGCCAGAGCCATGGACCAAAACTAAATGCCAAGAAATGCATAATAGTATCCTTTTGGAAATCATCCACCCCTGGAAACAATCATATTGACAACACACCCCTAAGAGTTGACCCAGTAGTCAAGGACTTGGGGTCACACATAGTCACTAATCTATCCTTTGACTATCACGTGTCAGCAAACAAAATCATTCTATGTTGTGCAGCTTATAAACAACTGCATGGCATCTAGGTCCAATGAAGGCATTGTTCCACTGTATTCACAATTCATCAGAACTATAATTGAGTGCAATGTCCCATTTGGTATGTACTGTACCTAGCCAGGCAAATCCAAAAAATGGAACGTCAACAGAGTTTTCTCACTAAAAGAATACAGGGTGTAAGTAGCATGCCCTGTTCAGACTGCCTCAAGGCCCTATCCTTGTATTCTGTCTCCTACAGACTGTTGAGTGGATATCTATGCCTGGAATTCAAGCCATTGCCAGACCCCACTCTGATGGATCTCCTGCATATCCACAAAACAAACAGTTCCAGAACTACCTTTTCCAAAGACTTAAACCTTGACTGTGATATAAATAGGACTTGCTTGAGAGACAGGTATGTATCCCAGAGACTACTGTTTCTCTGGAACAGGCTCCCCATCAATGCAAAGCAGAGTTCCTCCCTAGCCAATTTCAACTGTAACTTGGACAATTGGATGGGAAAGAGGAAATTCATTGCTGGTTTGGCAGCTATGTTTGTAATGGACACAGGTAACCTGTAAATGGTTCATCTCCCAGGCCCCTTCTTGTAAATGTTTTACCTCCCAAGTCCCTATTTTCACTTATCAAGGGTATCAGAACTTGTCAGTGATTTTGGGATGAGTGACTGGGCTTAAAATGTCCCTTGTGGTCATTAGCCTAGTAAACACCCATGATGGAAGGACTTGGGAGGGCAGATGTGTCTGGTCAGTTTTTTCTAGGACAGTAGCCCCACCTGCATGCCAGACTAGGTCTGACAGGCAGAGCTGCATGGCCATAAGACAGTCCATTGCAGGAACTCCACCTGTAGGGAAGATGGCTGTCATAACTGCATGTTCCCTGTCAATGATTAGGGTCAGGCTTGTGGGGCCAGTGAATTACATTTATTTTAGAAATCAGAAAACTGCAAGCCATTCATTACAGAGCTAGGGGATGGCTGACACAACAAAAAACATGTATTTGGAGGATATCAGGAAACTCATAAAGCTTTCAGTTCTATTCCACCTATATATGGAACTCAGTTTTGCAGGCACTCCGGCTTACCACTACATACATAATCCTACATACAGGTGCAGATTCCACATTGCCAAAAAGCACATTCAGTTCAGTGAGCAATTTCATTTCAGCATTAATCCAGTTGATATATAGCATAACTAGCATACTTTTTGGTAGGCTGTCATTTCAGAGATTTCCATACCAGTAATTTTCTTCGTAAGAGTGATCAGCCTACAGTTGACAGCTATTTATCAATGTTTTATCTGTGTTATTACTCTGTATGCCGAATACATTTACACTTCACTTAGAATCTTATATTCTTCCATTTATCTTTTGTCAGTTTTTATTTCAATATACTTGTATTTAGTTAGATATTGATTTATAGTCTGATTGCCTGACCGAGTGCCTAATTGTGCTGCAGTCTGTGACTTTATATTCTGAACTTTGCATGACTATCCACTACAAGCTATTTATTCACCAATACTGCATCATCAAAATGCAGGATCACATGACTCAAAATACGGAAGCACCTGGCAACTGCTCACAATACAGTACATACAAATACAAGTTTATTAAACTTAATAAACTAAAGTGAAATCTAAATATCTTATAATTAGAAAGTGCATTTTACAATGCTGAGAGCATAATTACTGCAAGAAGAAATAGAAAGAAAAACATCTTTGCACATGTTCAGGGTAAATGGGATGTGGGGTATTTTAAGTAGAAAATGTATATATGGACTTCTGTCATGAAGCAGGTCTGGCATCTAGTAGTTATCAAAGTTTTATGAGGAAAAACATAGCAGCCTTGTACATGGTAAGCTGAATACCATCATTTGCATTTGCAGAGCATGCTGGGAGCTGTTCAAATGTCAAGCTCATCTCTACTTCTAACATGGAGATTTCTGTGGATTCTGGATTCTCTTGAGACATTGGAGAAGTCCTGCTTTGTTAATTTTCAGGAAGGAATTGCCTACAGATTGGCTCTGAACCAGTTACTTAACCAGACAGTGCTCACTGATCGCCCCTGAAAAGGGACACCTGTTAATAGCAGACTTGCCCAGTCAGCAGTTATCTAAACAAAAAAAAATAATACCTGTCATATGTCGGTGTCTCTGCCTATGACAATCGTTATATAGCTGTGCTTTACCTTAGTGAATGTTGCCATTTTATACTCTTAACAACTTTTACCAAACTACGCAGCTTAGATATCATACCAAAAGTTTAGTCTTGTTTGTAGTTACATATTAAGGAACTAGCATAGTATTGAAACCATCCTACCCTGGCTTCACTTGAAAATGTATTTTGCCCATTATCATTTCTGATAAATAAATGCAAGGAGGCAAACAGAGAAATGAATGAATGCACAAATAAACAATATCTGTTTTGCGCGTTTGATTCTGATGAGGTAAACAGATTGTTAGATAAGCAGGAAAAGGTTTTCAAGATATGGTCAGAAATAATATTGCATAGAAATAAACTTATTTTTTGTTACTTCTTGATTTTTTATGCCTTTTTACTAACCACATTCCTAACCATTAATTCTAGCAACCAGCAAATATGAATCATTCTTTCATGGAAAATAGCAAGAATGGTACCTGGCACTTATATGACAGCCTGTTTCTAGGGGGTATATATTTTAGTAAACCCTTGATGATTTTTGAGTCACTTAACAATCAACCTTCTAATTGCAGCAGTTTGTCTTGGCATTGCTTTTTTTGCTGGCAGCATGGCTATTTACTCAGCAGCTTAACCACATTTTATCTTTTCACAGTTTTTGAAATGTTGTTCATTTCTGCATCATGCTTTACCTGAAAC